>NC_051236.1:2347500-2405000 GCF_015220715.1 Pygocentrus nattereri | reverse complement strand
GCTGTTTCAAGAGAAACCAGAGGAAATTAGGTAAAATATGCACTGTGTTTAATTTTAAGTTTTTTTAGTGCATGTTTAGTGCATGTTTAGTGCATTTATGCAGCAATTATGACTCTTTTCTCTCTTACACGTGTACGCACTCTCACATTCACTCCCTCCGTGCACACCGCCTCACAAACCACTCCACTGGCCTGTGTCCGTATGATTCACTAACTCGATCAAGGCTTCTTTTTCAGTGCTGCTTTTTATGTCCTCCTTGACGATGCCTTCCTTTTGGCCCCATTCATTCCACAGAATTATTGCTAATTGATTAACAAGAAGGTCTTGAAACGGAGGCCCTGCCAAGTCCTGGCAGCCTGTAAGAGCAGAGGGAGAAAGAGGGAGGGGGTGAGTTAGAGCCATCGAAGCAAAGCCTTCAGGGCGCAGGGCCGTAATGAACTGGCTAAGACGCCGCAACAGTGCGGGTATCCGGGGAGTTCGTTAATAAAAGACAGTTGTAATGGATCAGACATACATATACACGTGCACCCTTACTCATACGCTCGGCGGTGGATCGCTCTGAGGCACAGACTTGTGACTAATGAGGCAGAATGCTCCCCAGCTTTGACAATGCAAAGTAGCCGAGCTGCTTCAGGTCCCAGAACTGTTGCTTGTGATTTGCTGAGTATATTTAACTTGATTAGGGCTGCGTCTCTCCGCTTCCCAGCACTGGAGTCATGCGTACGAAGCCGTATTTGGTGTTGTAATGTGTCGGGAAGCCGTTATGAAGGATGTTTGTCGGCTGGCTGAAGTGAATTGGATGCAGTGAGCGTTCAGCTTGGAACGGAAGAGTTAAGAGTGCAGGACTGTGACTCTGCTGGAGGTCAGAAATCTGTCATGTGGTTCTCTTTCTCTGACTCAGTTGTTATAATGGCCAGTGACCCACTTGAGTTCTTCTCTGAGAACGTGGTATTTAAAGATATTGTGTTGTATTGTGTGCCCACGGTTTCTTTGCCATTGAACTCATCAAATGAATAGAAACCCTGCAATAACGATAGAATAAGAAGACATGGAGAGGATGTGTTTTCAGTGTTTTCACTTAAGGTCATTTATCGGTCAGTTTTAGTTATCAGTCCACAACAGTCCTTAATACTCAAGAGACAAACGCCCTTCACTGTCTACCCCTGACAGTCTGAGATATTTGCCAAATAGCAGTAAGTTAGCAGGGAATTTGGACTTGGAGCAGGAAGTTAGCAGGGGATTTGGACTTGGAGCAGGAAGTTAGCAGGGAATTTGGACTTGGAGCAGTAAGTTAGCAGAGGATTTCGACTTGGAGCAGTAAGTTAGCAGTGGATTTGGGCTTGGAGCAGTAAGTTAGCAGGGAATTTGGGCTTGGAGCAGTAAGTTAGCAGGGAATAGCAGTAAGTTAGCAGGGAATTTGGACTTGGAGCAGTAAGTTAGCAGGGAATTTGGACTTGGAGCAGTAAGTTAGCAGGGGATTTGGACTTGGAGCAGGAAGTTAGCAGGGGATTTGGACTTGGAGCAGGAAGTTAGCAGGGAATTTGGACTTGGAGCAGTAAGTTAGCAGAGGATTTCGACTTGGAGCAGTAAGTTAGCAGTGGATTTGGGCTTGGAGCAGTAAGTTAGCAGGGAATTTGGGCTTGGAGCAGTAAGTTAGCAGGGAATTTGGGCTTGGAGCAGTAAGTTAGCAGGGAATTTGGGCTTGGAGCAGTAAGTTAGCAGAGGATTTGGACTTGGAGCAGTAAGTTAGCAGGGAATTTGGGCTTGGAGCAGTAAGTTAGCAGGGAATTTTGGCTTGGAGCAGTAAGTTAGCAGGGAATTTGGGCTTGGAGCAGTAAGTTAGCAGGGAATTTTGGCTTGGAGCAGTAAGTTAGCAGGGAATTTGGACTTGGAGCAGTAAGTTAGCAGTGGATTTGGACTTTCACCTTATAGCTGAAATGGCGACTAACGCTTGTTGGAAAAAGCCTTTACAAATGTTTATATAGGAGGTCATATGGGTGTAATGTAGCTTTCTGAATAGAGCCCTACACTACAGCGTTATTGACTTTTATATAAAAATGTATATTTCTTCTTTGGTAAAGTGACGGTGTAGTCTATGATGTCAAGGACAGTTGTTTTCTTTTTGGGCAAATTCAGACTTTTCTATGCACTATATTTCCGAAAGTGTTCCCATTCTTAATCCATAGGGTCTAAAATGATGTCGGCCCACCCTTTGCAGCTATAACAGCTTCAACTCTTCTGGGAAGGCTTTCCACAAGGGTTAGGAGTGTTTATGGGAATTTTTGACCGTTCTTCCAGAAGCGCATTTGTGAGGTCAGACACTGATGTTGGATGAGAACGTTCGTTTGACAGAAACAGTAAGTTGGTGACCTCTGTGCTCTATGCCCCTCAGCATCCGCTGACCGCTCTGTTATTTTACGTGGCCGACCACTTCGTGGCTGAGCTGCTGTCGTTCCCAATCGCTTCCACTTTGTTATAATCCCACTGACAGTGGACTGTGGAATATTTAGTAGTGAGGAAATTTCACGACTGGACTCGCTGCACAGGTGGCGTCCGATCACGGCACCACGCTGGAATTCACTGAGCTCCTGAGAGCGACCCACTTTCACTAATGTCTGTAGAAGCAGTCTGCAGGCCTAGGGGCTCGGCTTTATACACCTGTGGCCATGGAAGTGACTGGATCACCTGAATTCAATGATTTGGATGGGGGAGTGAACACTTCTGGCAATGCAGTGTACTACTTGTAATACATTTTATTGTACAAAATTGGTATAAAAGTAGGTTTGTTCTCTTGTTGGGTGAGAAAAGCTTTCAGGTAGGCCAAACATCAACCTTTGCCCACAAGCCCAACTTTGGCCGGCTCTGCATTACCAAAATTTGTAGAAATCAAATGTACATAGTTCCCCCATCAGCCAAGACTTGTTTGGTGTCCAAGGCTTGTTTCATTGATTGAATTATGAGGCTCATTTTGCTAAGGAATGACTTTTAGAAATAACAGTACACCAGAAAGCACATTGAGCGAGTGTTTTTGAGATCACACCATTGCACAACTAAAGGAGAGCACATTGGACACCAAGCCCGTCTTGGCTGATCGACTGCATTGAGGGTAAAGGGAAAATTGTGTAAATCTGAATTCAGCAAACTGTTCCCACATGACCGTCCTTGGCCTGGTGCTACATTTAACATGATTAATCCACCACAGTGAATGTCCGGAGTTACGGAGCTGTGCAGAATAAAAATAGGGACCTTTGAATGTAAATTACGACTAGATTCAAGCGGAAATGTTAGTGCATAGTGACTTGGCTGGACTCCTACAGGGACTGAATGCTGTGCTAAATGTCAGGAAGGCAGAGAAAGAGAGGGACGGAGGGGGCAGAGTCGTCTATACAGCAGAGGTAGATGTCACATGGATTTCTTTCGCATCCGTGGCTCGAAAGGAACAGAGGACGTCAGTAAGCGTTTGTGTGGGATGTGTGCGCCTGCTGAAAAGCTGAAAAGCACTGTGAGGCAGGAGAAACGCAAATAACTGCATTAAACGAGTAGATTGGCAAAAATCTAATTTACACAAATTCCCCTTAATTCAAATGGAGTCAATCAGCCAAGACATGTTTGATGTCTGAAGTTTGCTTCTCTAGTTGTGCACTGGTGGTACGAGGCTAACGGAGCAAAGCAATAGAGCCTGGTTGGCGTTGTGCTACGTTCATGCCTAAAACCATGTCAGGTTGTAGTAATTTTAAATACACTAGAAAAAATGGTAGCTTATCAAGCAAAATTATCTAAAATCTAGTAAATAAATCTAATATTTCTCCTGTTGAGGTTGTTTTAAGCTTAATCTAATATTATTCAACTTATTTCCAAACATTTTTAACAACCCCATTTCCAAAAAAAGTGCAAAGACAACGTATTAAATGTTGAAACTGGTAAATGTGTTTTTTTTTTTATTTATTTTTTTTTTTATATGTACTCTGATTTACTTTATATGCAGTTTCATTCATTCAAACGTTTATTATAGTTCATTTACAAAAGAACCGTCTTTTTAAAGGCTACGGGTTCCTTTATGGTATTGTTCCGATGTCTTTGAGAACATATGGATGCAACAGTTTGGGCTCCCCTGGTCAGATGTAGAACAGACTCTACTACAGAGAACACACTTCTGCACATTTTAATACACGGTCACTGTTTATTTGCTGAATTCCACATACTGGAGAAAAATACGGTTATAAAACGTGGCCTGTGCAAAAATGATGGAACATTGTATATGTATCTGATATGATAAACTAAGTAAATAAATACAAATTATCGCAGAAAAATGCCACATTTGAGTGTGTTCCCTGTAAAAGATGTAACTTGCTTTCAGTGCTGTGGGAAAGTTTTAGGCATCTAAGCAAATTTTTAACCAGTTTCCCTCAGCAGTGAGTTTATCACAATATACATTAGAATAAAGTCGTATTCATAATTCAGATAAACAGAAAAACAATAAACAGTAACAAGAATTTCTTGGGTCCATATTTTTCCTGGACACCTTCACAGCCGCCACAGAGACTCGTTAATATCATCAATTACATCATGAGCTCAATTTACTGAGCACTGATTGGACAAACCAGGAGCTGCTTTTTAACTACATATAATACTGGGCTTCCTCGAGGAGCGGCTTGGAGATGGGTCAACAAACACACTAACATCCAAAATATTATTCAAATATTAACACTTTTCTCAGTAAATAAACACAAACTACACAAATAAATGTTGAAAATGTGTCTTGGGTGCCTGAGTTTCGCACAGTACTGTACATAAAATGTGAACTGCGCGAAGGTTATGGCCTGTTTAATATTCGACGTTACATTTTTTCAGGTTGTTAAACTCCTATTTACGTTTGTCAATAGAGGATGTGTTAACTTACTTATAGGAAACCAACAAAACCTTCAGCGTATGACTGTACTGTTACCTATAATAAATAAATAAATAAATAAATAAAAGACAAACGCATGCGACAGTAAAGACGTGAAGTAGGTGGGGTGTGAGCTACATTAGCCTTGCAGCTCCAGGCAAAATTAAAAAGGCTTCAGACATGAAAGATGCCTCGGCTAATAAACTGCAGTCGAGCCGAGAGGAAAATCATGTAAAAGTCATTATTCGCTAAACGATTCCTTTGAAATGGAAGAAAAAAAAAGACACGTGTAAAACTTTGATCTCGCATTACCACCTGTGAGTATGTCATCATCGCAAAGGCACTGAACAAAAAACCCACAAGAAAATAAGAGTCTCTCGCCATCACCCTGTTGGAATGCTAGCCAGAATGCAAGAGCAAGGGATATTTGAGTCAGAATGTGGACCTACGCCCAAGGCCAGACGTATCACTCTCAGGCCAGATGTCCCCATATATAGTGTGCATTGTGTTGCAGTCTGCCACGCGCTTTATCTTATTTAGAGTTCTACACTTTCCCCAAGTGGATCCGGCTATTGCTCTTGCGGCCGGCCTCCTCGTGCCGTGCTTATCTGAGCATATCGGGTTCTGTTCTGAACCACCGCTCGCTCGAAGCCAAGCTCGGCCCCATTCAGCAGGTTGTGTGGTCCGGTGTTACTTCACTGACAGGCGCTAGTCAGCAGCACAATGGACCACCAACAGCAAGAGGAGATGCCTACTCACTGCCAATAAGCTCCAACCCAGCTTTAGAAAAGACTGTGTGACTTTTATCTAGCGTGGATGTGGATTGTAAGGTTTAATCCGTCAATGCTTGGTAGATTATAAACCTTCAAAGCTTTCTGGATGCAGATTAAGTTTAATCTGCATGGAGGTTTAAAGAAGACTCCCTACTTGCTGGAGCGTTCTGGCCTAAAATGAGCACTTAATATCTCATCTGATATTACAGTAGCCCTTTTTTTACCCCTGAGCCTCATACGCTTTCCGAATTCACAGGTTTGTATAGTTTTCCTGTGTTCTCTCACTACAGTAGCCAGCATGCATTGTGCATACATCAAATAACCATTGGGAAGCCCTGTGGTGTCAACCAATCGTAAGTGATCTATGGACTGATGACTCCAGCCAAACCATCTTTAGTTCAGCTCTTAACTCGATCGTCAAGCAAAAATTTGAAGAAGAGGTATCTAGATAGCCAGTTAGCTACCCTGCTATCTTTAGTGGTCCATGTAATGTGCCGTTTGTGTCATTTGACTGGGCCATTCTGTCTATTGTCATGATAATTGGAAAACGGGTGCTACTGCAGTAAGATATTCAGCTTCCTTGCAGTCACGTGAGACACCTGCTTTCTTCATTCACCAGCTAATGGGGAAAGGATGCGTCATTAGAAGGTGGTCTTTAATCTAAAACCGTTCCACCCTGGAAAGGACTGTGGCTCTGCTGAAGGATGTGAATAGGCATGTTTACAGCAGAATCAGAGTCAGAACCACTTTATTTCGCCAAGTCTGCTACACGTACAAGGAGCTTGTCCTGGTGAGTGCACAAGTGGACCAGACAGCGAGGGAAAAGTGGAAAATGCAACCAATTGAAAATAAAATGAAGATGAATTAAAGAATCAAAGGAGCTCAGGAGATGTACATAAGAGATGTACAGGTATCTGAACGTCTGCAGATATAAATGTCAGATGTTTCATTATAGGAGGATCTTTCTGTCCTTCTTTAAAGGCTTGGAAGAGATTTAATCCACACTCTTAAAAACAAAGGTTGCTAAATGGTTCTCTGCCACAACTCTAGGAAAACCTTAAGTGTAGAATTCTTACATTATATATACGTTTTCTTAACTTTGCTAATTTATGGTGAAATTACGGTTAGAAAGGCTCTTTAGGAATCACTGCATATGAGCACTTTTGGAATTTTATTTATTGTTATTTCTGGTCTTGTGCAAAAGTTTGGGCAAGTTAATGCACCCTATGCAGAGAACGCACTTCTGCACAAAAATGTGATCATTGTGAAAAAAAATGTGTAATGTTTTTATATTTATATATATATATATATATATATATATAGAATACACACATGCATAATTGTGAAAAAATGTGTTTGTGTTACATATATATATATGTGTGTGTGTGTGTGTGTGTGTGTGTATAAACACATTTTTTCACAATTGTGTGTGTGTGTGTGTGTGTGTGTGTGTGTGTGTATATACATACATTGTCACACACACACACACACACACACACACACACCCCTGAAGTCCTTGTATTGTATGTGTAAATTTGTAAATGAATGAACCAAAAGAAATGGCCCGAAATTCATTGAAATTGAAAAGACATCTGGTTCCATTGACTTACATATCATTTCCCCCTATATGTTAAAATAAGCAAATGAATATAAATTGTGCACTACAATTTGCAGACAAATGCCATATTTAAGTGTCTTCTGTAGAGAATTTGTTAACTTATTATACCTCAAATCTACAAAGCTAGGTGTGTTCAGACCTTTGCATGTGGCTTTATACCAAGTTAAAAGTTTTGTTGCTTGAATGAAACAGAATGAATCTCAGACTCACTGCATTCAGTAGTAGTGGATGAATGTGCCATAAGCATAGAGTGTATGAATTAAATGGTCAATCTTTTTACAGTCATCTTTGTTTATGCTGCTGCTTTTTTATACTGTATCAGCTCTCAGAACAGCTGGCTCTGTACTGACCATGGTAGACACAGCTGTGCTTCTCATATGACACGTGTTGTTCACTTCAGAAATGTTATTGTAAGGTATTGCCAGTGGAAATGATACCGGAGAGCATTATTTGATGTCTTTGGCATTAAATATAACGAGTTTGGGGGGCTGAGCAGTGGAGCGACTGTCCCACCCTCGCCTGTCCTTTCCAGAGAAAAAGTTTTTCGTATTAGAAAGCTGGCTGGGATGTTGGAAGGAATGTCTCCGACTCTTGTCATAAATCTCAGGTTGGGATTTTGGTGTGGACATTCGAGCCATTTCCTGGTGCAAAAATCTCGGCTCAGCTTTATTGTATTTTGATTGAACGTGACTTGAATTTGGTTGCCGCTGGCTTTCTTGGTTTAGAATTGGTGCCTGTTTGCTTTCTTGGAGTAGAAATTGACTAAATTCTGCTTACGTAAATGGCTGAGGGCAAGCCACAAAACAGCGAGGCACGCATTCCCAGACAAACCAACCTGTTGTTGGAAGCGTATTTTAGAGTGACAGAGCAGGCCGAGCTCTGAAGTTGCCTAGAGCTAAAAGGCCCCTTTCCACCACATCAGCTGTCTGCAGAGACAGGCCGGACACACAGGGCCTTGTGTCTGACGTGTGTTGATTCACAGATAGGCTCTCTGTCCCAAGTCTTGGTAAGGGTCATTCTTCGCATTCTTCTATGGAGCCTCTGCTCTTTGAGGATGACCTTCACGCAATCTGTCTATCAGCAGAGCTCTGAGAGCCAGCAGAGGAGCGGGGGATGGCAGAAGAGAGAGGGGTTTACCCACGCCTTGACTGACAGCATGAGAAATCAGATCCTTAGATCCCTTTGAGAGAAACGGCATCTAACAGATTCTGGTGGATGGCAAATCCAACAGTTGCATTCATACTTAGGAAAAGAGATGCTCATTTAAAATATCCTGTAGTTTACAGGCTTGACCCCTTAAAATCCTGGGTTAATTACATCTCAAGCCTTATTGCCTATTAACTACATGGATTACAGTGCAAACTCTGAGTTATCCTTAACCCTTGTGTGGTGATGTGTTTGTTACTCAGTGGTCAGTAATCAGATTTCTCAGTGAACTCTTACTCTGATTTCTTTCAGATTTCTCAGTCAGCACATGTGCAAAAACAGACAGCGGTACCAGAAATAAGAGAACAGCATCGCCAAAACCAAATACGTGCTTAAATATTCATCTTTTCGATGATTTATGCTCATATTGTCAGATATAGCGGCACAATTATTGGTCACTTGCAATGCAGAAATCTGATTACTGTCTGACTCCTGTAGACCTGGAGTTTCCCCATTATCTGATTACTGTCTGACTCATGTAGATCTGGAGTTTCCCCGTTATCTGATTACTGTCTGACTCCTGTAGACCTGGAGTTTCCCCGTTATCTGATTACTGTCTGACTCGTGTAGACCTGGAGTTTCCCCATTATCTGATTACTGTCTGACTCATGTAGACCTGGAGTTTCCCCATTATCTGATTACTGTCTGACTCCTGTAGACCTGGAGTTTCCCCATTATCTGATTACTGTCTGACTCATGTAGACCTGGAGTTTCCCCATTATCTGATTACTGTCTGATTCATGTAGACCTGGAGTTTCCCCATTATCTGATTACTGTCTGACTCATGTAGACCTGGAGTTTCCCCGTTATCTGATTACTGTCTGACTCCTGTAGACCTGGAGTTTCTCCATTATCTGATTACTGTCTGACTCATCTAGACCTGGAGTTTCCCCATTATCTGATTACTGTCTGACTCATGTAGACCTGGAGTTTCCCCATTATCTGATTACTGTCTGACTCATGTAGACCTGGAGTTTCCCCATTATCTGATTACTGTCTGACTCATGTAGACCTGGAGTTTCCCCATTATCTGATTACTGTCTGACTCATGTAGACCTGGAGTTTCCCCATTATCTGATTACTGTCTGACTCATGTAGACCTGGAGTTTCCCCATTATCTGATTACTGTCTGACTCATGTAGACCTGGAGTTTCCCCGTTATCTGATTACTCTCTGACTCATGTAGACCTGGAGTTTCCCCATTATCTGATTACTGTCTGACTCATGTAGACCTGGAGTTTCCCCATTATCTGATTACTGTCTGATTCATGTAGACCTGGAGTTTCCCCATTATCTGATTACTGTCTGACTCATGTAGACCTGGAGTTTCCCCATTATCTGATTACTGTCTGATTCATGTAGACCTGGAGTTTCCCCATTATCTGATTACTGTCTGACTCATGTAGACCTGGAGTTTCCCCATTATCTGATTACTGTCTGACTCGTGTAGACCTGGAGTTTCCCCATTATCTGATTACTGTCTGATTCATGTAGACCTGGAGTTTCCCCATTATCTGATTACTGTCTGACTC
The DNA here is from genome assembly GCF_015220715.1 of Pygocentrus nattereri. Taxonomy (NCBI): domain Eukaryota; kingdom Metazoa; phylum Chordata; class Actinopteri; order Characiformes; family Serrasalmidae; genus Pygocentrus; species Pygocentrus nattereri. Next base: position 2,394,983 of record NC_051236.1, on the reverse strand, counting down.
ATGTAGACCTGGAGTTTCCCCATTATCTGATTACTGTCTGACTCATGTAGACCTGGAGTTTCCCCATTATCTGATTACTGTCTGACTCATGTAGACCTGGAGTTTCCCCATTATCTGATTACTGTCTGACTCATGTAGACCTGGAGTTTCCCCATTATCTGATTACTGTCTGACTCACGTAGACCTGGAGTTTCCCCATTATCTGATTACTGTCTGACTCACGTAGACCTGGAGTTTCCCCATTATCTGATTACTCAAGTGCATGTAAACGCATCGATCGGATTACTGGCGAAATCTGATTATTAAGTGCATGTAAACACACTCAGTGCTTCAACACCAAACTAATACCTTTGGTCAAGACCTTGCTGTGATGGTGTGGAGCTACCCAGACCTACTTGACGATTTATTTTTTTCCTTTGGGAGCATGGACTGTTCCCTGAAAAAACACCAGGGTACCTGGGACCATTTTCGAGACATGCAGCATCGTTCAGTCTAGTCCCTGTGGACTGGGCAGGCGTTCTCCAAGCATGGTCCAAAGAGGAAGTGGTTTAAGAGGAAGAAGAGGCCAACTGGGGCCGGGTCCACTTCAGAGCCAAGCAGAGCCCCCTTGGGAGACAGCGGAGCTGTTTGATGTTGTGCTGCTAAAGCAGGTTCCCATGATTCCGGCTGCTGCTGCAGACGCTCAACAGCCGAATGAGAACCAGAGCACATGAAAATAGTTTTAGTCTGTAAAGAGTCAGACTCAAACCTAAGTGTTGCATAGACTTTATTAAATCATCATAAAGCATTTATTGTCCCAAACAGAGCAGTGAAATGCAAAAGTCTCTACGTCAAGCACTTAAAGCCAGAGGCAGCAAAGCTCTGCGCAGTTGCGAATGACTTAATGTGATGTTATCGCATCAGGCGGTGGGAGGGGAGTTGGCGCTTTTATGTGACTGCTTTTCTCCCATGTGGATTAGACCTCATCCATTTTCAGTGGGCATAATAAGCTAGATTGGAGAACAGGGTGGAAACGGGTGCTCTCAGCCTGGCTGCGATTTTTACTGATAATGATAGTGACAATAGCAACTAGATGAAAGTTGATTGGCCTGTTTTGAAACATCTGGAGTAGTTTTCATCTTTTTTTCTTTTGTAGTATCTTCTCACATCACATAATCTGCGATATATTTCATGCTTTATGATCTGGTCTTGTGGTCTCTAAATCTTAGAGGTCCCAAAAACTGAATTTTCCTTACAGTTGATGTTAAACATTGTTAAACATTTTGAGAGCTCTTTGGAAATGTGTAACTGCATGCAACCTGCAAAAAAAGAGAAAAAACGCTTTGTAACAACAACTCGAAGAGAACTCGGTTGAAACTTGGTGAAAGACGTGTTTCCTGAGGATGTGAGTGAACGTATCTACTGTTGTCATCGTATCTTTATCTAGTATAATGTTACATTTGCATTTGAGGCCTAAACGTCGAGCCAGACCTTCTTTTTGAGATCAGTACGTAAAAACGTGATGTGGTCCGAAAAACTCCTGACCCGACATCTCTGACTTTTAAACGACTATTTCAGGATTTATAGGGTGACTCACAGCAGTGCACGCTCACCATATTTTAGCCTACAGAGATGGCGATGGCTCTTTAAGGGTTCTTTAGTAAAGAAAATGGTTCTATACAGAACCATGAACACTCAAAGCACCATTTGTATGATTAAAGGTTTTCTGCATTGTGAATGGGTTCTTCAGATTGATGGAGAGTCTGTTGTATAGGTTTCTGTATAGAACTTTTCTGAAAAGGGGTGTGTGGGGGTGGGTGTGTGTGTGTGTGTGTGTGTGTGTGTGTGTGTGTGTGTGTGTGTGTGTGTGTGTGTGTATATATATATATATATATATATATATATAACACATTCTTCATCAATCTGAAGAACTTTTATGATGCAAAGAACTCTTTAATCATGCAAAGGGTTCTTTGAGTGTTTATGGTTCTATAGACAAACATTCATTACGAAAGAACCATTTAAGGAACCGTCGTTTTTAGTGTGTATATGTATTCTCCTTCTCAGTAACGCTGCTTCTTTCCATTTTAAACGGAAAAGTCTTACAGAGTGCAAGGTATCTGTCAAACTGCACTGCTTACTCTCTGGTCCCTTCAGTCCAGTCATGGAAAAACCTTATAACTGACTTTTTAAACTCACTTTTATATGATGTCACTAAAACAAACTCGTGTCAGCCTGCTGCATTAAATCCCCACCCACTGCTTTTTGAATGAGACTTGATGCAGAGCAGCCAGTCAGAACAGAGCTCATTTACATATATCAGAAATAAAATTGGCTTGTTTAATTCTAGGGTAGAAAGAGAGGTGGGATAATGGACACGTAAATATGAGTTTTACTGTTTTTGGTACATAAAAGCTCACAAACGTTAAAAGTGGACCTCAGGAATTTAAAATAAAATCCAAGGAAAATGTAGGTTATGGGCCCTATAATGAATATCGTTGTTTAGCTTGATTACAGGCTGATCCCAGATCAGTATGTGGTTCACGGTGGTCCCTGGTATTGCCACATGCACTGCGATAATCCCTTGAATTTTTTTTTTTTTTTTTTAATTTCTGTACCACAGCCTGAGGTGTTTCTGGAGGTCTTGTAAATCCTGATCTGCTAACATGCCACAGCTAATTGAGGGGACAAGTCCCCTCGTACAAAGCCACAGCTGAGGTCCAGAGATGTCATGCCCACACTAATCAACATCAACTGCCTGCAAATTGCCAACACATGCTGCCTGGTTAGCACTTGAGGTGGGACTCTGGGACCTGGCCGAAGCAGGGAATGACGTGCCTCTCCCAACACCCTGGAACTGGAAAAGTCCGATTTTCGGGGTGGGTCAGCACACTTGGCCAGAAATGAAAAGTTTTTTTTTCTTGTGTGCTTATTTTCTGAGTTATGACTCAGAGCTTGTAAAAAAATAATAAATACGGTGTGTTAGATTTACAGTTAGTTTCCTTTATAAAGCGCACACCTGCTGAGTGGTCATGTTGGTCACAACCTAAATCTGTTCTTTCTTTGCTGTTCTTTAAATATGTGGACCATTCCACCCAACTAGCTCAACATGCAGACCTGCAGAAAAACTTCAGGCATTAGATATTCACAAGGATTATATTATCGGTTTATTAAACCTAATGCATTAATAGAGATAATAATAAGCTAAATATATACAAAATCGTCATTTATAGGGGATTTTCTATTGGGAGACGTTTGTCCCAAATCCTAATTTTTTTTTTTAGATTTAAATTTACAAAATACAAAAATTAACTACATTTTTTTGGCTTCCTTCCAGTGTTATTTTTTAAATCTTTTGATTTCTTTTGATTGAAGTTGAAAATGTATTTCTCATGAGTTCAATTTTTAAATAAAAAATGCTGTCAATGTCAAAAATCATGTCAATGCAGAAACAATGACATGAGTTTTTGTTGGTTGGCGGATCTTCACTCCTACATTTCAGAGCAGGGGGTAGTCACAGTTGAATCGTTTGGTAAAGTTTCATAGATGGTAATACTATAGCAGAGGTCACTAATAGGTGGGCCGCGGTCCGGACCCAAACGCCGTCCTATGTGGAACTGGACATATAACCAGTAAACTATGGAGAATGATTGATTAATTTAATTTTGACGGGGTGGTTCTATTTTAATCTGCGTATCATTTCTAGCCTTTACCTTAGGCTTAGCGGCCCGGGAGACTCATGACATTTCTCAGCCAATCAGATGTGTGCATTATGATGAGCCCTGAGACTCGAGTGAGTGACTCCACACAGGGGAGGGATGAGGAGAGAAACAGCGGTCAGAGAAGAAAGTGAGTCAGAGGGAAGTAATTCCACATGACGTGATCTAAAAAGAGAAAACTGACAGTAAATGTTGTTGAAATCTGACCGAACTGGACTTTTATTTGATCTGATATTCAGTAAATGTTGTTGAAATCTGACCGAACTGGACTTTATTTGATCTGATGTTCAGTAAATGTTGTTGAAATCTGACTGAACTGGACTTTATTTGATCTGATGTTCAGTAAATGTTGTTGAAATCTGACCGAACTGGACTTTATTTGATCTGATATTCAGCTGTCGACTGTATAAGATGTTGATATTCCTTCTCGGCTACTTCAATAAACAGTATATGGCGCTGAGTCGTGATGCAAGTTAGATGTTATGATGTTCTGGACCTTCGCTTGAGGACATTTTCTTTAACGGGACCTTACTGAATTTTAATTAAATAACCCTGTACTATAGTGTTGGTAACAAAGTGGAATGTGCAGTCATTTGTTTTAATAAAATGAACATAAATATGGTAAAGAGTCAGAATGGGGTCAGAAAGTCTGAAATGTGTGTTCAGCTCTGACTTGGAACCAGTTCAGTAGAATCATCCACATAATATGACTCCCATAAAAAGTGCATTCATCAAAGAATGGGAAATTCGTCTTGGATAAGACCTTGAAAAACTCATACAGCAGGTTTCGTTTCTTTGTTCCCCAAACCCTGAATATCTGTCTGTCAGAGGATATTCCTGTACCTCCATTTAGTCTGAATGGGGCCCGCTAAGTAGTGCCATTATTGCCTGTGATCTGCGAGCCTCAGATAGCCACTGGAGATAAGACGATACAGTCATTATCTTCTTTGCGATGTGCCTTAGGCTGCTGGGCCACACTGTTGGGGCCTGTAGGCTCACGACTGGACACCAAGAGAACCTAAAAGCATTTCATCAGCCAGAAAGTCTTCTGTTCTCCCAATTAGCGTCTCTCAGTTCCGGTTATGATTTAGATTCACGCAAAAAAATCCACCCTTTCCCCTCTAAGGAGCCCATAAATCTAACCTGCCCTGCTCTGTGAAGGTGACTAAACACTTTGCAGTTAGTCATTCACATGCGCACAGATGACCCGTTCTAATTTCATTAGCAGACAAGGCCTCTTCCTCCCTCTCGCCAGGTTGCACAGCTTGAGATGGAAACATAACATGCAAATGAAATACATGCTGCTTTCTCTGCCTTTAATAGTGTGATTTATTTTTCTGCTGAGTCGGCTTCTCCTGCGGTCTGCCCGAGCTGGCCTGGACGGAAGGCTGAGTTACAGCCCGGACTTTTCTGCTTTGGCTCCAGCTGGAGTCCAGCTCTTCTTGGTTCTGGACTTCACGGCTAATACGAGAAACAGATGATCTTATTTTTGGCCATGGCGATGCTACATCAACAACATTTATTTCAGCTTGGATTGACTTCATTTGGTGGAAGTGGACACTGAGGGGCATGTTCATCAAAGTTCCCATGGACTTAAGTTGTGGATGTAAACCAGTAACCCGTTTAAGTAACACATTTATGTGGCCTCTGCTGGCTCAATAACATGATCCGAGGTTGAGGGGTGCAGTTTGTGGTAAACATGAGCTCTTTGAACTGCTGCTTGACCCAGATCCATACTGGTCAGGTACTGTGCTGCGCAAAAGACCACCAGAGAACATTCGGCTCTTAACAATCACCCGGAAGTCCTGGTAGACACCAAAACTGCCCCCATCAGATCAAGCTGCTTCAGATCTGAAAACATCCACAGGTGTTTCTGTCCATCCTTCCACTGTGAGAAGACCACTCAGCGCTGTGGGTCTAAAAGGACGTGTAGCTGATCAAGAAGAACCTCCCTGAGAAAAGGAGACGGACACATCAAACAAAGAAGCTGAAGAATGGACTGAGCACCCCAGAGTCCAGACCTCACCACTGAATGGGTTTGATTACTTCAGAAAATCATCAACCAGCTTCTAAGACTGAAATTTGGAGGCATGTCTGCAGGTTGTTTGAGGAGCTGAAAGTGATGAAGGTAAATAGTGTAGTTTAGTTGTTGAGGCTTTTGTGTCGTTTAGACTTTGTCTGAAAACAGAGAGCTTGTCTTTACTGGCCATTTTGACTAGAAATACTGAAATAAATGAAGGGTGGTCTCTGACTTTAGCACAGAACTGTACATTATCAGGTTCGATAATCGTGGTCTGTGTTTGGGAGCTCAGTTGGACGAAGGCTGCACAGTGACTAACGTCCTGTTTTCCTGGTGAATCTGTCCAGCGTTTCTCTGTTCTCGGCTCTGTAGGTGAAAGATAAACCATCATCTGTGTTTTACAGCTCATTTGGGGTCAGTCGAGAGGCAGTATATTCAGACTCTGCTCCTCCTCCAGTAGAAGCTCTGTTGTGCTCTTGTGATGGGGAGGGTTTTTTGCTGTTGTCATGTTCTTGAGATGTTTAAATAGTGGGAGCTCTCAAATGGTCTTCTGGTCACACTTAAACTGGGGTTACAAGGTCAAATCACAGGTCACTGCCCTTCATATTCCATTCTTTCTGGCTGTGAAAGCCGTCATTGTTGTCATCCTCTTCTACGTTTCCTACTTCTTTTGCTTCTTTTTCCTTCACCCTTCTGCTTCTTTCTCCTTATTTCTTCTTCTTCCTCCTTCTTGTTCTTCCTTCTCCTTTCTTCTTCCTCCTCCTCCTCCTCCTTATTCTTCTTTCCTCTTCTTTTTTTTTCCTCGAATTATTTCTTTTTCGTCTTCATCTTCTTTTTCTGCGACCCTTATGGTCTCTACTGTAATTAAGGATGAGGAGTGGCCGGTCTGTTATTGTTGCAGTTGGCCTGCTCCTGCCTGGTCAGTTCTCTTTGCTCTTTTGAGAAAGCAGAACAGCAGAACCAGCCAGCTGAGCTTCGTTGCAGCTCTAACTTGTTTGACGACGAGCAGATCTGACCACATTTGTCAAAGCAGATGAATCCATTTCTCAGAAACTCCAGTCATCAGATTCTCACAGATCTAAAACTATAGTATGTTAACTGCCAATTACATCGAACTCCTTCGCTTTCAGACTTTAATATCCTGTTCTTAAGTGGGAGAGATTTATTCTGATTGCACAATATCAGTAGAGTGGCTTTTAGACTTGCTTCCCAGGGATTTTTTTCATCTAGCTCTGTGACTGTAGTCGTCTGGTCTGACCTTTACAATCATTTGCAGTGTAGCTTCTGTGTTATGGAATCATGACTCTGGGGTTTTGTTTGCATGATCTTTAGTCCCTGTTAACATATCAAGTTTCTGAGATATATATATATATATATATATATATATATATATATATATATATATATATATATACATATACATATATGTATATATATATATATATATATATATATATATATATATATATATATATATATATATATAATCTCAGAATATATAATATCGGGATGTAATTTGGCATGGATCTGCCAAATCAACAACTTCTTCTGAGTTTGAGCACCAATCAGCAACACACAGAAACCAGTAGCTCTGAAGAGGGTCTGCTGGCACGCAGGCATGCAATGTAATTTTATCCATGCGCTTGTCTTCCCAGTAGATTTATGCTGCTAACCACCAGCAGTACAGCAGTCACTTGGCATGCAAGATGCTCATGAACATCTGAGACGCTTGCTGACTGCTCATTAACAAATTTTATTATTAGTCAGCCTCTGTTATCGCCATGCCATCTGTGCTTTTGGACCAAACCTTCCCTACCAAACCTTTTTGTTTAAGGGTGCATTTACATCTGTAATTCGTTTAATTCTGCAAGGACCGGAGCAGAAAATGACAAGATGAATGTGTTTACATGCACCTAATAATCAGTGTGTTTACATGCGCTTATAATAATAATGTGAAAACTCCGGGTCTGCATGACTCAGACAGTCATCAGCTATCCAATAAGCTCAGAGAAGATGACGTGATGTAAAGGTAATGTAAAACTCAAACTTCATGCTATTTTAAACTTTGCGCCACTTTACCTGAAAATATGAACATGCATCATCTAGGAGATGAAGAATATTTAAATCCTTCATTTCGTCAAGCATGTATTTGGTTTCAGAGTCACTCCAAAAGTGTTTTGCTACATCTCACAGTGACGCTGCTCACTTATTTCCGGTACCGCCATCTGTTTTTGCACATCAGGAAATCAGAGTAAGAGTTCACAGCACTGAGAAACCTGAAAGAAATCAGAGTAAGAGTTCACAGCACTGAGAAATCTGAACGAAATCAGAGTAAGAGTTCACAGCGCTGAGAAATCTGAAAGAAATCAGAGTAAGAGCTCACAGCACTGAGAAATCTGAAAGAAATCAGAGTAAGAGCTCACAGCACTGAGAAATCTGAAAGAAATCAGAGTAAGAGCTCACAGCACTGAGAAATGTGAAAGAAATCAGAGTAAGAGCTCACAGCACTGAGAAATCTGAAAGAAATCAGAGTAAGAGTTCACAGCACTGAGATATCTGAAAGAAATCAGAGTAAGAGTTCACAGCACTGAGAAATCTGAAAGAAATCAGAGTAAGAGCTCACAGCACTGAGAAACCTGAAAGAAATCAGAGTAAGAGTTCACAGCACTGAGAAATGTGAAAGAAATCAGAGTAAGAGCTCACAGCACTGAGAAATGTGAAAGAAATCAGAGTAAGAGCTCACAGCACTGAGAAATCTGAAAGAAATCAGAGTAAGAGCTCACAGCACTGAGAAACCTGAAAGAAATCATAGTAAGAGTTCACAGCGCTGAGAAATCAGAAAGAAATCAGAGTAAGAGCTCACAGCGCTGAGAAATCTGAAAGAAATCAGAGTAAGAGCTCACAGCGCTGAGAAATCAGAAAGAAATCAGAGTAAGAGCTCACAGCGCTGAGAAATCTGAAAGAAATCAGAGTAAGAGTTCACAGCGCTGAGAAATCTGAAAGAAATCAGAGTAAGAGTTCACAGCGCTGAGAAATCTGAAAGAAATCAGAGTAAGAGCTCACAGCACTGAGAAATCTGAAAGAAATCAGAGTAAGAGTTCACAGCACTGAGAAATCTGAAAGAAATCAGAGTAAGAGTTCACAGCGCTGAGAAATCTGAAAGAAATCAGAGTAAGAGTTCACAGCACTGAGAAATCAGAAAGAAATCAGAGTAAGAGCTCACAGCACTGAGAAATCTGAAAGAAATCAGAGTAAGAGTTCACAGCACTGAGAAATCTGAAAGAAATCAGAGTAAGAGTTCACAGCACTGAGAAATCTGAAAGAAATCAGAGTAAGAGCTCACAGCACTGAGAAATCTGAAAGAAATCAGAGTAAGAGCTCACAGCACTGAGAAATCTGAAAGAAATCAGAGTAAGAGCTCACAGCACTGAGAAATCTGAAAGAAATCAGAGTAAGAGCTCACAGCACTGAGAAATCTGAAAGAAATCAGAGTAAGAGCTCACAGCACTGAGAAATGTGAAAGAAATCAGAGTAAGAGCTCACAGCACTGAGAAATCTGAAAGAAATCAGAGTAAGAGCTCACAGCACTGAGAAATCTGAAAGAAATCAGAGTAAGAGCTCACAGCACTGAGAAATCTGAAAGAAATCAGAGTAAGAGCTCACAGCACTGAGAAATCTGAAAGAAATCAGAGTAAGAGCTCACAGCACTGAGAAATGTGAAAGAAATCAGAGTAAGAGCTCACAGCACTGAGAAATCTGAAAGAAATCAGAGTAAGAGCTCACAGCACTGAGAAATGTGAAAGAAATCAGAGTAAGAGCTCACAGCACTGAGAAATCTGAAAGAAATCAGAGTAAGAGTTCACAGCACTGAGAAATCTAAAAGAAATCAGAGTAAGAGTTCACAGCGCTGAGAAATCTGAAAGAAATCAGAGTAAGAGTTCACAGCGCTGAGAAATCTGAAAGAAATCAGAGTAAGAGCTCACAGCACTGAGAAATCTGAAAGAAATCAGAGTAAGAGTTCACAGCACTGAGAAATCAGAAAGAAATCAGAGTAAGAGCTCACAGCGCTGAGAAATCTAAAAGAAATCAGAGTAAGAGCTCACAGCCCTGAGAAATCTGAAAGAAATCAGAGTAAGAGTTCACAGCGCTGAGAAATCTGAAAGAAATCAGAGTAAGAGCTCACAGCGCTGAGAAATCTGAAAGAAATCAGAGTAAGAGTTCACAGCGCTGAGAAATCTGAAAGAAATCAGAGTAAGAGTTCACAGCGCTGAGAAACGTGAAAGAAATCAGAGTAAGAGTTCACAGCACTGAGAAATCTGAAAGAAATCAGAGTAAGAGTTCACAGCACTGAGAAATCTGAAAGAAATCAGAGTAAGAGTTCACAGTGCTGAGAAATCTGAAAGAAATCAGAGTAAGAGTTCACAGTGCTGAGAAATCTGAAAGAAATCAGAGTAAGAGTTCACAGCGCTGAGAAATCTGAAAGAAATCAGAGTAAGAGTTCACAGTGCTGAGAAATCTGAAAGAAATCAGAGTAAGAGCTCACAGCACTGAGAAATCTGAAAGAAATCAGAGTAAGAGCTCACAGCACTGAGAAATCTGAAAGAAATCAGAGTAAGAGCTCACAGCACTGAGAAATCTGAAAGAAATCAGAGTAAGAGTTCACAGCACTGAGAAATCTGAAAGAAATCAGAGTAAGAGCTCACAGCACTGAGAAATCTGAAAGAAATCAGAGTAAGAGCTCACAGCACTTAGAAATCTGAAAGAAATCAGAGTAAGAGTTCACAGCACTGAGAAATCTGAAAGAAATCAGAGTAAGAGTTCACAGCACTGAGAAATCTGAAAGAAATCAGAGTAAGAGTTCACAGCACTGAGAAATCTGAAAGAAATCAGAGTAAGAGCTCACAGCGCTGAGAAATCTGAAAGAAATCAGAGTAAGAGCTCACAGCACTGAGAAATCTGAAAGAAATCAGAGTAAGAGCTCACAGCCCTGAGAAATCTGAAAGAAATCAGAGTAAGAGTTCACAGCACTGAGAAATCTGAAAGAAATCAGAGTAAGAGCTCACAGCACTGAGAAATGTGAAAGAAATCAGAGTAAGAGTTCACAGCGCTGAGAAATCTGAAAGAAATCAGAGTAAGAGTTCACAGCACTGAGAAATCTGAAAGAAATCAGAGTAAGAGTTCACAGCACTGAGAAATCTGAAAGAAATCAGAGTAAGAGCTCACAGCACTGAGAAACGTGAAAGAAATCAGAGTAAGAGTTCACAGCACTGAGAAATCTGAAAGAAATCAGAGTAAGAGTTCACAGCACTGAGAAATCTGAAAGAAATCAGAGTAAGAGTTCACAGCGCTGAGAAACCTGAAAGAAATCAGAGTAAGAGCTCACAGCGCTGAGAAATCTGAAAGAAATCAGAGTAAGAGTTCACAGCACTGAGAAATCTGAAAGAAATCAAGAGTAAGAGCTCACAGCACTGAGAAATCTGAAAGAAATCAGAGTAAGAGTTCACAGAACTGAGAAATCTGAAAGAAATCAGAGTAAGAGCTCACAGCACTGAGAAATCTGAAAGAAATCAGAGTAAGAGTTCACAGCACTGAGAAATCTGAAAGAAATCAGAGTAAGAGCTCACAGCACTGAGAAATCTGAAAGAAATCAGAGTAAGAGTTCACAGCACTGAGAAATCTGAAAGAAATCAGAGTAAGAGCTCACAGCACTTAGAAATCTGAAAGAAATCAGAGTAAGAGTTCACAGCACTGAGAAATCTGAAAGAAATCAGAGTAAGAGTTCACAGCACTGAGAAATCTGAAAGAAATCAGAGTAAGAGTTCACAGCACTGAGAAATCTGAAAGAAATCAGAGTAAGAGCTCACAGCACTGAGAAATCTGAAAGAAATCAGAGTAAGAGCTCACAGCACTGAGAAATCTGAAAGAAATCAGAGTAAGAGTTCACAGCGCTGAGAAACCTGAAAGAAATCAGAGTAAGAGCTCACAGCACTGAGAAATCTGAAAGAAATCAGAGTAAGAGCTCACAGCACTGAGAAACGTGAAAGAAATCAGAGTAAGAGCTCACAGCACTGAGAAATCTGAAAGAAATCAGAGTAAGAGCTCACAGCACTGAGAAATGTGAAAGAAATCAGAGTAAGAGCTCACAGCACTGAGAAATCTGAAAGAAATCAGAGTAAGAGCTCACAGCACTGAGAAATGTGAAAGAAATCAGAGTAAGAGCTCACAGCGCTGAGAAATCTGAAAGAAATCAGAGTAAGAGTTCACAGCACTGAGAAATCTGAAAGAAATCAGAGTAAGAGTTCACAGCACTGAGAAATCTGAAAGAAATCAGAGTAAGAGCTCACAGCACTGAGAAATCTGAAAGAAATCAGAGTAAGAGCTCACAGCACTGAGAAATCTGAAAGAAATCAGAGTAAGAGCTCACAGCACTGAGAAATGTGAAAGAAATCAGAGTAAGAGCTCACAGCACTGAGAAATGTGAAAGAAATCAGAGTAAGAGCTCACAGCACTGAGAAATCTGAAAGAAATCAGAGTAAGAGCTCACAGCACTGAGAAATCTGAAAGAAATCAGAGTAAGAGTTCACAGCGCTGAGAAATCAGAAAGAAATCAGAGTAAGAGCTCACAGCGCTGAGAAATCTGAAAGAAATCAGAGTAAGAGTTCACAGCGCTGAGAAATCTGAAAGAAATCAGAGTAAGAGTTCACAGCGCTGAGAAATCTGAAAGAAATCAGAGTAAGAGTTCACAGCGCTGAGAAATCTGAAAGAAATCAGAGTAAGAGTTCACAGCACTGAGAAATCAGAAAGAAATCAGAGTAAGAGTTCACAGCGCTGAGAAATCTGAAAGAAATCAGAGTAAGAGCTCACAGCACTGAGAAATCTGAAAGAAATCAGAGTAAGAGCTCACAGCACTGAGAAATGTGAAAGAAATCAGAGTAAGAGCTCACAGCACTGAGAAATGTGAAAGAAATCAGAGTAAGAGCTCACAGCACTGAGAAATCTGAAAGAAATCAGAGTAAGAGCTCACAGCACTGAGAAATGTGAAAGAAATCAGAGTAAGAGCTCACAGCACTGAGAAATCTGAAAGAAATCAGAGTAAGAGTTCACAGCACTGAGAAATCTAAAAGAAATCAGAGTAAGAGTTCACAGCGCTGAGAAATCTGAAAGAAATCAGAGTAAGAGCTCACAGCACTGAGAAATCTGAAAGAAATCAGAGTAAGAGTTCACAGCACTGAGAAATCAGAAAGAAATCAGAGTAAGAGCTCACAGCGCTGAGAAATCTAAAAGAAATCAGAGTAAGAGCTCACAGCCCTGAGAAATCTGAAAGAAATCAGAGTAAGAGTTCACAGCGCTGAGAAATCTGAAAGAAATCAGAGTAAGAGCTCACAGCGCTGAGAAATCTGAAAGAAATCAGAGTAAGAGTTCACAGCGCTGAGAAATCTGAAAGAAATCAGAGTAAGAGTTCACAGCGCTGAGAAATCTGAAAGAAATCAGAGTAAGAGTTCACAGCGCTGAGAAATCTGAAATAAATCAGAGTAAGAGCTCACAGCGCTGAGAAATCTGAAAGAAATCAGAGTAAGAGCTCACAGCACTGAGAAATCTGAAAGAAATCAGAGTAAGAGTTCACAGCACTGAGAAACGTGAAAGAAATCAGAGTAAGAGCTCACAGCACTGAGAAATCTGAAAGAAATCAGAGTAAGAGCTCACAACGCTGAGAAATTTGAAAGAAATCAGAGCTCACAGCACTGAGAAATCTGAAAGAAATCAGAGTAAGAGTTCACAGCGCTGAGAAATCTGAAAGAAATCAGAGTAAGAGCTCACAGCGCTGAGAAATCAGAAAGAAATCAGAGTAAGAGTTCACAGCACTGAGAAATCTGAAAGAAATCAGAGTAAGAGTTCACAGCACTGAGAAATCTGAAAGAAATCAGAGTAAGAGTTCACAGTGCTGAGAAATCTGAAAGAAATCAGAGTAAGAGTTCACAGCGCTGAGAAATCTGAAAGAAATCAGAGTAAGAGTTCACAGCGCTGAGAAATCTGAAAGAAATCAGAGTAAGAGTTCACAGCGCTGAGAAATCTGAAAGAAATCAGAGTAAGAGCTCACAGCACTGAGAAACGTGAAAGAAATCAGAGTAAGAGCTCACAGCACTGAGAAATCTGAAAGAAATCAGAGTAAGAGTTCACAGCACTGAGAAATCTGAAAGAAATCAGAGTAAGAGTTCACAGCACTGAGAAATCTGAAAGAAATCAGAGTAAGAGCTCACAGCACTGAGAAATCTGAAAGAAATCAGAGTAAGAGTTCACAGCACTGAGAAATCTGAAAGAAATCAGAGTAAGAGTTCACAGCGCTGAGAAACCTGAAAGAAATCAGAGTAAGAGCTCACAGCACTGAGAAATCTGAAAGAAATCAGAGTAAGAGCTCACAGCACTGAGAAATCTGAAAGAAATCAGAGTAAGAGCTCACAGCGCTGAGAAATGTGAAAGAAATCAGAGTAAGAGTTCACAGCGCTGAGAAATCTGAAAGAAATCAGAGTAAGAGCTCACAGCACTGAGAAATCTGAAAGAAATCAGAGTAAGAGCTCACAGCACTGAGAAATCTGAAAGAAATCAGAGTAAGAGTTCACAGCACTGAGAAATCTGAAAGAAATCAGAGTAAGAGCTCACAGCGCTGAGAAATCTGAAAGAAATCAGAGTAAGAGCTCACAGCGCTGAGAAATCTGAAAGAAATCAGAGTAAGAGTTCACAGCGCTGAGAAATCTGAAAGAAATCAGAGTAAGAGTTCACAGCGCTGAGAAACCTGAAAGAAATCAGAGTAAGAGCTCACAGCGCTGAGAAATCTGAAAGAAATCAGAGTAAGAGTTCACAGCGCTGAGAAATCTGAAAGAAATCAGAGTAAGAGTTCACAGCACTGAGAAATCTGAAAGAAATCAGAGTAAGAGCTCACAGCGCTGAGAAATCTGAAAGAAATCAGAGTAAGAGTTCACAGCGCTGAGAAATCAGAAAGAAATCAGAGTAAGAGCTCACAGCGCTGAGAAATCTGAAAGAAATCAGAGTAAGAGTTCACAGCGCTGAGAAATCTGAAAGAAATCAGAGTAAGAGCTCACAGCGCTGAGAAATCTGAAAGAAATCAGAGTAAGAGTTCACAGCACTGAGAAATCAGAAAGAAATCAGAGTAAGAGTTCACAGCGCTGAGAAATCTGAAAGAAATCAGAGTAAGAGTTCACAGCGCTGAGAAATCTGAAAGAAATCAGAGTAAGAGTTCACAGCGCTGAGAAATCTGAAAGAAATCAGAGTAAGAGCTCACAGCACTGAGAAACGTGAAAGAAATCAGAGTAAGAGCTCACAGCACTGAGAAATGTGAAAGAAATCAGAGTAAGAGCTCACAGCACTGAGAAATCTGAAAGAAATCAGAGTAAGAGCTCACAGCACTGAGAAATGTGAAAGAAATCAGAGTAAGAGCTCACAGCGCTGAGAAACCTGAAAGAAATCAGAGTAAGAGCTCACAGCGCTGAGAAACCTGAAAGAAATCAGAGTAAGAGTTCACAGCACTGAGAAATCTGAAAGAAATCAGAGTAAGAGCTCACAGCACTGAGAAATGTGAAAGAAATCAGAGTAAGAGCTCACAGCGCTGAGAAATCTGAAAGAAATCAGAGTAAGAGCTCACAGCACTGAGAAACCTGAAAGAAATCAGAGTAAGAGCTCACAGCACTGAGAAATGTGAAAGAAATCAGAGTAAGAGCTCACAGCGCTGAGAAATCAGAAAGAAATCAGAGTAAGAGCTCACAGCACTGAGAAATCAGAAAGAAATCAGAGTAAGAGCTCACAGCACTGAGAAATGTGAAAGAAATCAGAGTAAGAGCTCACAGCGCTGAGAAATCAGAAAGAAATCAGAGTAAGAGCTCACAGCACTGAGAAATCTGAAAGAAATCAGAGTAAGAGCTCACAGCACTGAGAAATGTGAAAGAAATCAGAGTAAGAGCTCACAGCGCTGAGAAATCTGAAAGAAATCAGAGTAAGAGCTCACAGCACTGAGAAATCAGAAAGAAATCAGAGTCAGAGTTCACAGCACTGAGAAATCAGAAAGAAATCAGAGTAAGAGTTCACAGCACTGAGAAAACTGAAAGAAATCAGAGTAAGAGCTCACAGCACTGAGAAATCTGATTCACTGAGCTAAAGCCCAACTGCTTCTTTATCTTAATCAGATTTCTAGAGCAGAGTATGGTGTTTACATAACTGGAGAAATGATCAGATTATTGAGTGCGTGTAAACACACTGTGTTGCATTTTCAGAGCCAGATTCACAAAAGTGTTTTCTTAAATGTGTTTTTATCTTCATTCCTAAGGAAAAATAAAAAATACTTGTGTTTGTTACTCTTCAAACAACATCTTAAGAATTCTCTGTTTCATTCTTCCCTGTTTTCTTAAGAATAATTCCAAAACCATGTAGTATTCTTGAAAAAATGATGTTCTTAAATGTTTTCTTAACCTTACGATAGATTCATACTCGTCTTGGGCTGTAAGAGTTGACGAGGTGAGCATCTAAAATTGATCACGGACGCTAAAAATATCCAATGAGGATTTTTTCCTGTTGGCTCTTTCCTCCACTATCACTTCTAGTTCTTGTTTGCTCAAATTTTTGAAACGTGTGGTTTGATTTTTTTTTTTTTTTTCCTTCTATTTTGCTCCTCTGAGTGGATAAAACCAAAGAATGGAAATAACAGTTAATACAAATTCAGAATGAGCCTTGTGTTGATTGCGGTACATGGCATAAGAAAACGATGAAGATTTTCTTAAAGAAATTGAACTAATTCAGATCATCTTCACAGAATATTTGAGAACTTCTTAAGTGTTTTTCAGGAGTTGCATTTAAGAGCATTCTTGGGAACTTAGTGTTCGTCTTAACCCTAGTGTGGCGTTCAGGTCTGTGAACAAAGTTTACCAAAAGAAAACGATGTGATTTATTATTATACCGTCCTCAGATTCTTGGTCTTTCACTCTGTTCGTCCCTCCCCACTCATTTATATTACACATGTGGTGTTAGGCTGAACACCCGAGGGTCCATCTGAGGGTGGACAACATGGACAGGCTGCTGACTGGCTACAGCTGCTAAAGGAGAACCCTACGCTGGACACTTGTGATATTTAACATTTTCTGGTATTTTTACATAAATTGTTATGGCTGTGTACAATAATGCGGAGGGTCCACCAGACCATTGAGTGACAAACACATCAGCACCACACAAGGGTTTAGAAAGCATTTGTGAATCCAGCCCTGGTCCCCTAAGCAGTCACTCCGACATGTTTGATATCAAACGACAGCATGTAAATGGGAAAAAAGTGCCATTTGCTTGGGCAGGGTTTGTTGTGTATTCGGCGAGAATAACTGGGATGATAGCCATCCTCTTTCAGGACTTTCTGTTCTCTGGCTTAGCTGAGTTCCTCGGAATTATCTGCCTTGTAAAATTCCAGAGCAATAAGTCACAAGAGGCAGTGCATTACCATGGTTTTCCCATGACCTGAAGTGAGTGAAACCACTGTGAAAATGGTCTCCAGTCTTTTACTACTTTTATGAAATGGCACATTAATATGACTGATATGTTGGTGTAGATTTAGTACTGTATCATTCCCTTAGCCGTGTTTTAAAACTGAAGCTGTCTGTTCTGTAACTGTTTCACAGATCATTCAAATATGATAAAACACATGTACGCGCATCAGAAATCCGTCTGTTCCACGTACTAAAGAGGACATGTAGAGAAAAGTCGACAGTTCTTACTGTCTTGTCCGCTTTGCATTCATGTGCCTCCAGGTCCCTGTTGAACGGCCTGTTTGGGGCACACCAGGGTTCTAATGTCAGCGTTCACGCCTTAACATACAGGACTCAGTCAACGCAACCAGCCCCGCTGGTGACATCCTGTATACATACAACGAATGTGTGACCACGACTTAATAAGGCATGGGAACAAGATTTAAGTCATGGCCACAACGTAGTAAGGCATGAGAATGAGATCCTAATGCGTGGCTACAACTTAGTAAGGCATGAGAATGAGATCCTAATGCGTGGCTACAACTTAGTAAGGCATGGGAACGAGATCCTAATGCGTGGCCACAATTTAGTAAGGCATGAGAATGAGATCCTAATGTGTGGCCACAACTTAGTAAAGTGTGCGTGCGAGATCCTAATGCACTAATATATGGCCATAATTTAGTAAGGCATGGTAACGAGATCCTAATGCGTGGCCACGACTTAGTAAGGCATAGGAATGTGATTCTAATGTATGGCCATAATTTAGTAAGGCATGAGAACGAGATCCTAATGCGTGGCTACAACTTAGTAAGGCATGGGAACAAGATCCTAATGCGTGGCCACAACTTAGTAAGGCATGGTAACGGGATCCTAGTGCCAGCCCACGACTAAGTAAGGCATGGGAATGTGATTCTAATGTGTGGCCACAACTTAGTAGGGCATGGGAATGAGATCCTAATGCACTAATGTATGGCCACAATTTAGTAAGGCATGAGAAAGAGATCCTAATGTGTGGCCACATGGCCTTAGTAATGCATGATCTCGTTCCCACGCCTAAGTCTTGGCTATGACTTAATTATCTCATTCCTATGTCTTGCTAAGTTGTTTTCACACATTAATAAGTGGTGCTCATGCATTATTTATGTGAGATGTTACCAGCAGGGCTCCGTAGCTTCTTTATAGTTACTTAGCTGCTCAGTAGAACCGGTCATGTTGCTGATGCTTGGCCAAAAATGTGTTCCGCAGTCCATGTGCTAAAATGAAATGCGTTGCTTTGCTATTGTTTTATTACTATTATGCTATTATTAGCAGCTCACGCTGAAAGAACATGATTTATGTCGAGAGTCAAACGTTAAAACAGGCAGATTATACAGACAGCGCAGTGCAGATGAAGAGGAAAGCATGCTTTGATGTTGAACTGCCTCGTTTGGTGCAGATCATCGTAAAAATGCTTTCCCACCAGCAGCAAAATGAATCACGGAGTTCACTCTGACGTGGATTTTTTGGCTGTCTGTGGTTCATTTGTTTGAACTGAGTGTGGGTTTTTCGCCTGTCAGGACAGTCCGAACTAAAGGAGGGCTTGATTTGTGCGCAGCGTTCGTTTCCATCAAGCCAAACTTACCAAGTGTGAAGACACCCTAAACCAACCTGGTGGGCCCGGCAACGGCGCGGCCTTCTGTTCAGCCTTTACACGGCCTCTTCCAGTCCTAAATCCACTAATACGGCATCAGCGTGCAGCTTGGAAGGCGCATGGGCGCGCACACGGCTGCAGCTGTTTTCTGCGACTTTCGGAAAATGGAGTCTTCTGGAAGGAACTGGACAAAGCTCTAATGAGAAGAGCAGAGCGAGGGAGTGTGGATGTGCTTGCGAGGAAGTTTCTAACCCTCGCTTCTCTCTCGGAGAGAGAACTTTTTACTTGAGCTCCCATGTTTGTTTATAGCATGTGATCTTCAGCAGTGGCGTGCTGCTGCAACCCCCCAGCGCGCCGCTCCGAACATGGGGTTTTAATTAAGGCCTGGTCCATGCGCAGGGCTTTTTAAATGCCCACATTCATGCTAGCCTGGAGCCTAGTGAAGCCTAGCTCCTCTCAGAGAGCCTGAACAGAGACGCTGTTGTACGGCGCTGGTGTGACTGCGTCAGCTCTCATGGGAAAAAATGCGAGAAATGCCTCACACGAACTGCTAAGTACGTGTTCTGTACAAGGACTTTAAACCGGCAGGAGAGAGTTTCAGGCTCTGGTGTTGCAAAGGCAAATTGGATCTCCGGTTGGATCACACCTCTAAATTGTACAGCTGCACTGATATCTGAACCTTTTTCATGTGCATATCTGCTGATAGTGAGGCAAATAAATGAACGTTTATAAAATTGAGAAACTGGGGTTTCTGCCCCAGACATTTTATTTCAGGTCAGCGTTACAAAATGCAGAAAAACGCATAAAATACAGGCAAATTTCATCATAGTACCTAACTGTCACCTAAACCTTCTGCTCTGCTGGCGTCCAATACATGTCACATACTGGTTTGTAGTTTTGGTGGAATCTAAACATCTGTCTGATTAATTATTTTCATTTTGTTCCGCACCGCCCCCTAGTGGCCGTTCCATCAGCTGAATGGAAACTAAGAAACTTTCAGTCGATGTAACGATATATTTTTCCTGTCACTCGGTCGTCAGATATGAGAGAACTGTGATATGTTGTAACTGTGTTGAGCTGCTGGCGAGCAATGAGGGGTGAAAGGGGAAGGGGAAGACTCCTGCTGTGAAAAGCGGTTCACACCAGTGACGGCCTTGCTGACATAAAATAGACAATCTTATATTGACGCAACAAACAACATTTAAACAAAAAAAACACAAATAAAAATATTGACTTGCTCACAAAGATGAGTCTGTTTACTGGTTTTGTAATCATACATATTTCCTGCTACATTATTTAAGAACAAAAATGCAAAAAGAATCTCCACGACAGACAGTAATGGCATTCATGGCTACTTCGGAAAAGGTTTAAGCATTGGTCACACTTTATTTGGATGGTCTCCTGTAGACGACGTCGTCTGTAGATACTTGCATTATTAACAAATTTGTAGTGATTGTCAACATTAAGGTTAGGGTTAGGTTTAGGAGTGGGTGTAGGTTTTGTCTTGAGGTTAGGGTTAGGTTTAAATTTAGGGTTAGGGAACCACTTGCCACGTCAAGTTCAGTTGCATTTAATAGATATTTAGTTGAATGTTAGTTAAAGACAGACTGAGCATCTACAGTGGACCATCCAAATAAAGTGTTACCTAAAAATTGTTTACCAGTGCTGAAATGATTCATATCGCTCTTGGCGGAAAACCTTGTATCTCCAAAATGGTCACTTTACAGGAGAAGGAAAAAACCTACTCTACTTTTAATGGAAGTCAATGGAACCAGAATTTTTTCCAAGTAATTTTGGGCCGTTTATTTTGGTCCCTTCATCATGAAATGTATATATCGTATAAAGGGCGATAGCCATTTTCAAATTTTGCCAAAAACCCAAAAATGACAAAAATGGAGATTTTTTTCAAGGTTTTCTTACAACAACAGCGATATGTTAATATGTATTCTGACAAAACTGTGCAAGAACGCTCTGAGATGGTTGATTTTCACCCCCAAGAGAACAGGAGACCCTTAAGCTGGGCAATATTGAAGCTTTCAGACTTAAGCTACCTTCATGTTACAAGCCTCTTTGTTCAAATCTGATTTTTTGCTGTAATCCGATCTCTGACACGATGGTTCACCCTCGTTTAGGTAAATGACTCCAATCATTTACCATTTATCATATAATCAGTCATTAATGTGACGAACCGGCTCCTGAAATGAGCCTCATGAGCTCCTCCTACTCAGCAGCGTCACGTGACTGAATCACTGCATCATCAGCACAAACTAACGAGCAGAACGAGCTTCACTGAGAAGATCATTAACTCTGATCAGCTCTCAGCTTCGTTATTAGAGCCAGACGGAGGAGAAAAAGGTGAGATGGGCTGCTTTCCCACCGTTTACAGGCTTTAACATCTGTCTGCTGCCATGGTAACGCTGAATGATGGAGCACATGCAGTGGAAAAAGCACACAAATTCCGATCTGAATGTTTACATTAAGGTCGCATGGCCACGAATCGGATACGTATCCGACCTAGGACCACGTATGAAAGTGTCTCAGGTCGGATTTAAAAAAAGATCAGATTTGCGTCCACACAGCCCTGAAAACACCAGATCTGTGCCACTTCAGCCTGGTAAGGTGAACGTAGCCTTAGAGAACTTGGTGGTGGTGGCTCAAACTGGCAGCTCTGAAGAGATGCTTACATGTGTTAACAGCAGCTGTGATAGAAACCGTGTTTGTTCTGTATTCGCTCCATCTGGCGCCCTGCTGTCACCCTGGGCTGGGTGGCCTTGTCGCCATCACCCACTCTTGGCTTTGACATCTTTGACACCTTGTGTCACTGCCAGTCTGAGAGGTCGGTCCACCATTTCTTGCTCTGTTGATGATATTTCCATGCGATCTGCACCGAATCCTGAAATCCAGAGCTTTCATAAGTCACAGGAATGGCTGTATTTTGCTTAAATCCGCTACCAGAACGTTCAAGCAGACCTGCAACGTCTTAAGTGCAAGAGAAGGGAAGAGGAGAGCTTGAGGGAGAGAGAAACGGAGGCATGGGAGGAGGGAAGGAAGCACGGCACAGCTGTATTTGCAGCTGCACATCGGGCCCACAGCAGACCAGCCTCTTTATGGGCTTGATTGGTCACATCTGGCATCATTACTCTCTTATTTAGGCCACAAAATGGAGGGGCAGGACCTCCTTTACTGGGACTACTCCTCTATTCAGCAACCTCCAGCCAGGATACAAGCTTTAACGTGCGAGAATCTACCTCTGCTGGAGCAGATATCCATCAGTAGGCCTTGATAAGTCTCAACCCTTGGGCTCCTATTCAACCACGATGGTTATCTGATCCAGATGGAGATAGTGGCCCTTGTTTTCTTCTTCAGCTAGAGCTGTTGGCCTGAACTAGCATGACCTTCTGATGACACAAAGGTCCCTGGCTCTGATTGGCCTTCAGTCAGCGGTGGAGTGACACAAGCCCAAGTGTGAAAGCCGATACCTTCCAGACAAAGGCCTTGGCTGGATTCCCTGGTCCCTCAGAGGAGCAAGCGAGTCTAAGAATGGACAGAGCAGTGCTAGTGGACCGTGGTGCTGACCCAGGCCTGGTAACCGAGAAGGGGAGAGCGATGAGGGGAAAAAAAAAGAAAGAAGGGCTTTGAAAATGTTCGAGTGTGAGAGGGAAAGAAAGAGAGAGAGGCTTTGCAGAAAGAAGGTTTGAGCCAACTCCATGGCTGTGCATCCCCTGCCCCTCCCCTCCCCTCCCCTCCCCTCCCCCAGAGGAACACTGTTTCCTGCCTTGATTCTCTGCTGAAATCAGATTCCAGACCTTTTGCTTGGGCCTTGTTTTTCTTGGCATGAGCCACGCACAGACAACCTCGAGGGCTCCCACGGGCTTCTTCTCCTTCTCCGTTTTGCGCCATCTCTCTTTTTTCGGGCTCCTCTCGTCAATTCATCGTCCGTTTGAGAAATAAAAAGCGGCATCCTTGGCTTTTTCCTCTTGAGTTGGCATCCAAATGGCAAATGGGGGGCTGATAAAGACGTGTGAAGTGTGGAGGTGAGGACCGTTGGGTTAAGCAGGATTTAACGAGCGACGGTTTTCCAGGCCGTTTTTGGCTCCAGTCTGAATCCCATTCACATAATTCAGCGAGGTTTTAAAGCAGCTCTTCGAGCAGAATGTTGCTGCTGAAGATAATGAAAAGTGAAATCTGGCTTTGTTTTTGTTTGTTTTTATGTGGACTGTTTTTGTTTGGACAACTAATTAGATTAACCTGAGAGATGCAATGAAACCCTTAAGGAAACACATTCGCCATGAAATGTTAGTATCGCCAGCCGTGATCGCGCCACGTGCGTTTACAGTTACAAGCCTAGTGTTGGACTCCCATCAGCTACATGGCACTTGTCACACAAGTATCTATGATATAGAAAATATATGATTTAAAATAATTTTGTGTACTGTAACCAATCTCTCAATACGCTGTGTTCTTGCTACTGATAATAATAATAGTAATAATAATTATAATAATAACAATTGCAATTGTTACTATTGATATTAGTAAGTATTATTATTATTATACTAGTAATAATTATTATAAAAATATAATTATTACAATTACCTCTACTACTGATAATAATAACAATTATATTAATAATAGTTATAATTGTAATTATTAGTGTTGTTACCATTATTACTGAGGATATCTACAATAATTATTTTGATTAGTTGTAACTGTTTCCTGTTGCTACTACTACTAATAATTTTAGTAATAATAGTTATAACAATTGTAATTATTATTACTGCTATAACTACAACTAATAAAATAATTATAAATAGTAATGTTATGATCATTGTAATAATTACTGTTGCTATAGTAATAATTTTAGTAATAATACATATGATAACAATTGTAATTACTATTGCTTCTAATAATAAAAAATAATATAGTAATAATACTTATACCAATTGTAATTATTGCTATTGCTATGACAACTCCTAATAAAAATAATTATAGTAATAATAATTATTATTATTACTGTTGCTACCACTATTACTGATAATTATAGCAATAATAATTAGTTTGATAACAATTATAATTATTACGATTAGCTACTACTACTAATAATAATAGTAATAATAGAAGTAGAATGTTCACTAATTGTTGAAGTTATGCTTAATAGTTATGCTTAATAAGTCAAAAGGGACTCTTATTATGCTAGCCGTGGCATTTGATGCACTGTGCTATCTATAGTCATCATCCTGTCTGTCATGTGTTTTTGTAAAAATTCCTCATTATTTTAGATATTTTTAATATTAAGGACATTAAATATAATACCCAGGGTCTGTTTAGCTGCTAATCACAGTTTAGCCCAAAACTAGAGTTGATCCATTCTAAAGGCTGGATATGAGTACATGGATTAAGACTAGTCTCAGACTAAACTGCAACATTACTGATGTCTCACCATTAAAAATCTTGTTTAGTCTAGGCTTAGGCTTAATCTGGGGCTGGGCAAGTGGCCCCACGTGTGGAGGAGAGGTGTTACATGGCGGTAGTTTTGCCAGCTGTGCGCATGTTCTGGTCAGTGTGTTTGTAGTTGGTGTCGACACACCAGCAGACTCTGTCTCCCCCGACTCGCTGGAGTGGCAAAATGGCCATCTTTGTATTCGGAAGGCCATAAAAAGGTGCTCTGTTTGAGTGGCCAGTCAGTGACTTGGACACTGAGGGTGTCTTATTTACACTGAGTGAAAATGAAGAGGGGGTGAAACAGGCCGAGCTCATCGGGAATGTTAAACAATCCCATATTTTAGAGAGAGAGAGAGAGAGAAATAGATAGAGAGGGGGGAGAGAGAAAGCGATGGGGGGGAGAAAGAGTGATAGAGAGGGGGGAGAGAGAAAGCGATGGGGGGGAGAAAGAGTGATAGAGAGGGGGGAGAGAGAAAGCGATGGGGGGAGAAAGTGATAGATTGAGAGAGAGAAAGAGAGAGAGGGGGGGGAGAAAGGGCGATAGAGAGAGAGGGGGGAGAGAGAGAGTGCGATAGAGGGGGGGGAGAGAGTGATAGAGAGGTGGGGAGAGAAAGAGCGATAGATTGAGAGAGAGAGCGATAGAGAGAGAGGAGGGAGAGAAAGAGCAATAGAGAGAGAGGAGGGAGAGAGAGCGATGGGGGGGAGAAAGAGTGATAGAGAGGGGGGAGAGAGAAAGCGATGGGGGGAGAAAGTGATAGATTGAGAGAGAGAAAGAGAGAGAGGGGGGGGAGAAAGGGCGATAGAGAGAGAGGGGGGAGAGAGAGAGTGCGATAGAGGGGGGGGAGAGAGTGATAGAGAGGTGGGGAGAGAAAGAGCGATAGATTGAGAGAGAGAGAGCGATAGAGAGAGAGGGGAGAGAGAAAGAGCGATAGATAGAGAGAGGGGGGGGGGGGCGATAGATAGAGGGGGAGAGAGAAAGAGAGAGAGAGAAAGAGAGATAGATAGAGAGAGGGGGAGAGAAAGAGAGATAGATAGAGAGAGGGGGAGAGAGAAAGAGAGATAGATAGAGAGAGGGGGAGAGAGAAAGAGAGATAGATAGAGAGAGATGGAGAAAGAGAGAGAGAAAGAGAGAAGAACTGCTGGACTGCATTTAGTTATTAAGTCGTGTGTGGGTCTAATACGGTCTGAGCACTTAAACAACCCACCTTTTCCCTTTACCACAGAAACATTAAAGCTCCTCCGTCTTCTATTCGGAGTTTTGGTTATCTGCTGCTCTTTGGCCGGCTCTCTGGGACGCCTCCCCCCCACCACCTCCCTTACCTACAGCAGAGCTTAAATGAACTCCATATGAGTATCTGCCAAGGCTGCACGTTAGCGAATCGAAAAATTACCCGAGTGTTTGGCTTGGTGCTTCGTACGGCTCATGCGATGTTTTCCATTGTTTTTTTCGGGCGCTTGGTTTAGTCTGAGGGGAAGCTGAGCGTGGGGGGTTTGTCGTTGCGTCACGTTGTCTGCTCGGCCCCCTGGTTGAGTTATCACACAATTACAGCTGTTTATAAATAGACAGGGCTTGTAAAATCCTCCTCGATTGGGCCGGCACTTTCCGAAAACTCAGTCAGACGACATGTTGCCTTGGGGGGAGAGAGAGAGGAAGAGGGAGAGAGGGGCTTCAGACAAGAGGAAAAACAGAAATAAATCCTTCGCTTGTGCTTGTGTGGGACTCGAACGCTGCTTGTTTTACAGCCGCTAATGGCTCAGTCGCAGTCATTAACGGTCGTGGCTGTTGACGCTTGTTGTTTTCGTTCCGGACGACTGTCTTCTCTGGTTTTTTTAAGGCGTATTAGCACAGGAAGAGCACACGTACAAACATCCCGCGCTCTCAGGGAGAGCCGTGCGTGTCTCCACAGCGCTGACCAAATTGAAAGCCTCTGTCCTTGCATTCACTGCCAATTAAAAGCTCCCCTTTGTGGCCATACAGAAACAGCTGCATCGACTCCACTGAGTCTGTTCAGGCCAGACGAGAGCCAGGGCCTCCTTTATGCTCCAAAACTCTCCCGCGCTTGGAGAAAACAGCGTAATTTAGATAAGGGACGAAATCATGTCCAAATGTGTGTGTGTGTGTGTGTGTGTGTGTGTGTGTGTGTGTGTGTGTGTGTGTGTGTGTGTGAAGCAACCTTGCTACATCACTTAGACTTATCCTTATCTTGTGTAATAAAGGACAATTATAGAAGAGATACTGACAGCAGACCAGCGCTGTAGGAAAAGGGTAATAGTGTGTTGGTCTGTGTTCTTTGATGTAAAAACACGCTGCCCAAAGGCAGAGCCTGTTTGCGTATTTTTTTCCCCATATCTTAGTTTTTCTTGCATTTTATTTTTGCCCCATGAGCTCCACTTCTAACATCGGTGTGCTATCAAAAAACTTTACTGTGCAAAGTCAGAGACCTTGTTTTCAATCAAAACATCATTGAAATGCAAGTTATACTGAAGATATTTGTGAGATTAGATATAAGGTAGTTCACTTGCACAAGGAAGGAGAAAGTCAAAGAAAAACGGGTGTTTCCAAAAAGCTACAGGGACCCCCCTAACAACCACCTGGAAGATCTGATAGACCCCAAAACTGCCCCCATCAGATAAACAGCACTGAAAGGTTTCATCTCATCAAATCAAGCTGCCTCAGATCTGAAAACATCCACAGGGGTCTCTGTCCTACCTTCCACTGTGAGAAGACCACTCAGCGCTGTGGGTCTGAAAGGACGTGTAGCTGAGCAAGAAGAACCTCACTGAGAAAAGGAGACGGACGCATCAAACAAAGAAGCTGAACGATGGACTGACCGCCCCAGAGTCCAGACCTCAGCACCACTGAATAGGTTTGATTACTTCAGAAAATCATCCACCAGCTTTGGAGGTGTGTCTGCAGGTTCTTTGAGGAGCTGAAAGTGAGTCTCCTGAAAAGAATGGAAGCTGGGATGAAGGCGAAGAGCGACTCACTGAATATTCATTTGTTGAGGCTTCTGTGTAAATTTCTGTAAAATGTTTTCTGCTCTTTTCCTGATGCTGAAAATCAAATAACTTGTACTGTAATGGCTGTTTTGACTGGAAACGAAATAAATGAAGGGGTTTCTCTGACTTGCACGGTACCGCATGTAAATGAGCTCTGTTCTGATTGGACTCTCTGCATTGTGCCTTCAAAAAGCAGTCCAGGCTACTCTCCTAATGAATGGACAGGGTTCATGTGAGAAAATGTGTTGTGCCCTGATCTGGGCCCTTTAATGTAAACAGAGGTGGTCTGTAGATCAGAGCAGTGGATCTCGCTCAAGGTCATTTTTGTAAATACATGTGTTTGCTGTGCGCCTGTTCCCTGGGCCCCAATGACGACCGCCAGAGTCAGCAGGAAGGTGGGGCCTGAACCCTGAGCGAGGATGAAACCTTGAAAGGAGGGCAGGGAGTCCTAGCCTGCGCCAAGAGGGACTGAGAGCTCGTTGCTCTGCCTCTGTCACCCCCCCCGCTCTCCAGCTCGTCCACTGCGATCTAACGTGAAGCAATTTAAAATAGCCTCACAGCAGGACCAGAGGCAGTGCCCAGGAGACGGGGCTCGGGACTTACATGCTGCCCCCCTTTCCCTTGCGGTTTTCATACTCGCCCCGCTGTCTTTGCGGGGTCTCGTCTGGGCTCGGGGCTCTCACGGCCTTCTTTGAGGCCCAGGGGATGGGTGTATGCCACAATGTGTAATCAAGGAGTTTTCAGTTTCACAATATTTATCATTATTGCAATAAATTAGATCATTAGTGGGTCAATACATCAATACAAAAGTGGGTCAATTACATCATTGTAGTGGGTCAATAGCATCAGTATTTTACGAGCACAGATAACCTGCTCTGCTACAGCATAATTAGTCCTGTTTAACTGTGTGTAGTGCAGCAGAGTGTGTATCCGTAAGATTGCTGTAACGGTGGGGAGCAATGATGGGGCGAACGCACACGCTGAGAGAAGCAACATTTATTAAGTTCAAATCCATAATCAGGGTCTAAACAGTCCAGGGTCAGAGAGCCAGCACAGAGAGATCGAGGGACAGGCATGACGAAAAGGAATACAGACTAAACACAATAACAGAGACTAGGAAATATAACGGAGAACAGAAGAAACACCAAACAAAGACCAGAAAACACAGGGCTTAAATACCAGGACAACAACGAGGGTTAACAAGACACAGGCGGATAACACGAGTGAGAACAATCGAGGGCGGAGTCAAGAAACAAGGGGGCAGGACAGGGAAGAATCAAAACAAAGAAAGCACATGGACCAAAACAAAACAAAAGCACATGGAGGACAGGGAGGGGCCAATCATGACACTGCAACAAATGTCGGTCATTCGTAGTTTTTTTAACGTAGTGCTTTTTTGTCTGTCATCACTTACCAAACCTCAGAAAACTAAATATTGTGATTCTTAATGTCCTAAATGTGTAAAATATAATATTGTTTTTGCCATATTGCCCACACTTAGTGTAGTCTGGCAGAATGTCTCTTCCGAATATGTTCAAATCAGAGCCAGCATGTGAAAGTCACTAGATTATGAGCTGCTTTTAAAGCCACTGGCGACACACAAAAGGCCACTTCGGAGGTCAGGCCGGATGCTTTATGTTTAAATATGATATGGTCATGTTGCCGGATTGACTTTGGATCATGTTTGGCCTGGTAGCATCTCTTGCGGAGGAAAGGGTAAGGAATGATAATGCCACTCTTGATGGTTGGGCGCAGCTCTCGCCCAGAGATAGCGCCGATCAGGGCTAAATTTAAACCTGTGGACAGACGTGGCGCGCCGGCTGGCTGGGTCTCCGTCCCGGTCACTGCTAATCCATTCATGTAGCACAGCAGCACAGGCCCAGACTGGCCACTGGCCTGGACCTGTGTGCCTTTCCTGTGTCCTGTCATTTTTACAGTACGTGCAAATTTTGTCAACAAATTAATTAATGTTGACTTTTGATAGTGGGAAAAGCCAGTTGTGTGCAAAAGTTTGAACACCCCTGTCAATTTACATGTTGATTTTCTAAGTGAAAATAAGTTAACACTTGCATTTGGTGTTTTTCTGCCAATTTTATGTGCACAATTTCTATTTATTTGCTGAATTTAACATATTGGGAAAAAATATGACACATTATAAACTGTTTCATATCAGTCTGTATTTTATAAAGATATGAAATTGTACCAGGGGTGCCCAAACATCTGCACATCCCTGTGTGTTGCTTCCTTAAACACAAGTGATTTATTTTGCTCTAAGCAGAGACGAGTAGAGACGGCGCTGAGACTGTGTGTCTATATCAGGCTGAAATCAGCAAAAATCACTGGATAGGATTTAAAACATTTAAAAATGCTGAAAATTAAGAATCTGATTCAGTTTTTTTGTCACAACTTAAGCTGGAAATATCACAGAATTGCTTGTAGCAGTCCAAAACATACAGTGAAGTAAAGTAAGCTATGGCATCATGTTATGACATCGGTAACGGCATGATATTCACATTATAACAGTCGTGATGGAGTTATATATATAGTCTTCAGCTAAACGTTTATGATCAGGAAAGGCCTAGTTGTATGTCTTTATTCGGTGAATGCCTCGTGTCGGGCAGATACGTCATGACAGAACAACAGAGATGGGAGCTGGAGAGGAAGCAAAGGTTACTGTGAACTGTGAAGTTCAAGGAATCATCATTCAAAAAAACGTAGAGAGGTAATGATAAACGGAACCTCACGGCCTCCGGTTAGCCATTTCTTGGTAAATCAGGGACTATAAACTTTTCTAAACTTAAAAACTTAGGTTTTTATAAATGTGTCGTATGTAATATATTTACGTACATCTTTGACATAAAAAGATGATATTACATATATTTATTCTATATATATTGACATATGCATCTGTGTGTTGGCTTATATTAAAGACATATTAAATACAATGTTATATTGTTATACTATATATAAACATCACATATATTGCAGAAGATATTTTTAATATGAGAAAATGCATATATATATAGATATATATAGATATAGATATATATAATGTTTTCAATCATAAAGGTTCATTTATTGTTAGCAAAGTTAGTCTTTTTTGCCAAAGTGTGTCTTTAAGAGATCGTGAGAGAGGGAGAGAGAGAGAAAGAGTGAGAGAATGAGAGAGTGAGAGAATGAGACAGGGAGAGTGAGAAAGAGAGAGGGAGAGAGAGAAAGAGTGAGAGAATGTGGGAGAGCGAGAGAGAGGAAGAGAGAGAGAGCGAGTGAGAGAGAGTGAGTGTGACAGAGAGAGAGTGTGAGAGTGAGACAGAGAGAGAGAGAGTGAGACAGAGAGAGTGAGAGAGAGTGTGAGAGTGAGACAGAGAGAGAGAGAGTGAGACAGAGAGAGAGAGAGTGAGCATGTGCAGATGGAGAGGTTAGATAACTACTCAGTGAGCCTGGATAATTTCACCTTTGCCCCGTGGGCTCGAGGAGAGACTGATTATCTCCTCTTCTCAGACTTACATACACTCACCACTTTCCGCATGACGTAACTCAGAGGAGATCTATATATTCTGGGCTTCAGGGAGTGGAGACACGCTGGCTACAGTATCCCTCTGATGAGGCAGGAGGGAATAATAAAAGTTTTATAGGCTGTCAGCTTATTTTGCTCATTGGTTTATGCTTTTAGCTATAAGCTTCTGCCAGTACTGGTCATTTCAAGATGTTTGTCCTCGGTCAGATTGAAGTTGGGTGTGAGTATATGGGAAAATACTGATATCAAACGATCCGAGGGATTTTTTTCGACAGCAGCTCCTCACTGCAGACCCTTATGACCTGCTCCCTACATAGTGCACTACATCGGACTTTAGTCACTGGGGACTCAGACACATCCACATTTGATATTTTATTGATAATGATCACACTGTTTGGCTAGAATTTCCAAACTTTCATAGCTAGAACACTATTTAGGGAGAAGGGAACCGTTTGGGTTTGATGCGACTTCTGACTGAAACACAAACATTTGAAGCCTGTAAGACTTTCAGTTGATATTTAAGCTTTTATACTGTCTGTAATGATGTACGGCATCCCTACACATTACCATCTAAGTAACCTGTGTGTGCATACTTACCTGTTGCAATTGGGCACTGTTCATACTTACCTGTGGGGTTCTAAAAGAGTACCTATGGGTTAGCTCTGCTTATACTTACCTGGGTGAGTTCATCCTCTGTAGAAGGGGAGGGGGCTGGTGGACCTACATGAACGGGGACAATGTGCATTATTAATTGTGCTGGGGTTATAATGTACTGCTGAGGTTTTATTGGACATTGGGAATATGTTTGATTTTACCTTTGCCCATGTTTATTGTTTATTGTACTTTTTGTGTATATACTGATTATGTAACTTACCTGTTAACAAACATGGTATGTTCAAGGGCGGTGCTTGGCATATAAATACCTACCTGATATGGAGGTTGGGAGAGAGGTTGGATGGCTGACTCTGAGCTAGACTGTGGTAGACAGTCTATCCATTGTTTGTGACTTTCATGACTTTGTAGTCATTTAGTCTTAATCCTCTGATGAGAGGTTATTTGTTTTTTGTTTATTATTTTTTTTGTCTTGCGTGCTTGTAAATACTGGCACTGTTGTGGTGGAAATAAATTCACACTCTAAAGGATCCTCAACTTTCCTGCAATTTTTACATTCTGCTCATCCCGTGCCCAAGGCTAATCGCCCAACACTACCCATAAAGTGTATCTTGTGGATACCGATCCGGTAGACATGACACGCACTTTATCACACTGTCGTTTTACAGTTAATCATACTGTAAGTACCTTGATTTGAGCCTGTGATATTAATGATGGAGTTGTTCAGGCTGTTGTCTGTATGTTAGATTGTTAGCTAGCTGACCAGCCTGGTTCTAGTTCATACAAAAAATCCTCAGTTTAAACAAAAAAACTGGTTCTTACTTCATCAGTACGCTCGGTGGTCCATATGAGCGGCGCGAAAGTCGAGAATTCCATTAACAGGACAAGTTTTTTCCTGTGCCATGTTGCAGTAAGATACAATTCAGTCGCTGTGAGGCGGTCACTGTGCGTAAATTGTGGATTTTACCCAGACACAGCAGTGTTGCTGGAGTTTTTAAACACTGTGTCCACTCACTGTCCACTCTATTAGACACTCCTACCTTGTCGGTCCACCTTGTAGATGTAAAGTCAGAGACGGCAGCTCATCTGCTGCTGCACAGTTTGTGTTGGTCATCCTCTAGTCCTACATCCGTGGTAACAGGATGCTGTTGGCTGGAGATTTTTGGTTGGTGGACTGTTCTCAGTCCAGCAGCGACACTGAGGTGTTTAAAAACTCCAGCAGCACTGCTGTGTCTGATCCACTCGCACCAGCACAACACACACTAACACACCACCACCACGTCAGTGTCACTGCAGTGCTGAGAATGACCCACCACCCAAACAGTACCTGCTCTGTGAGGGTCCATGGGGGTCCTGACCACTGAAGAACAGGGTAACAGAGTATCAGAGAAACAGATGGACTACAGTCTGTAACTGTAGAACTACAGAGTGCAGCTATACAGTAAGTGGAGCTGGTAAAGTGGACAGTGAGTGTAGAAACAAGGAGGTGGTCAGAGTGTTATGGCTGATTGGTGTGTATGGACTGTATGGAACTTTAACAATATGATAACAAGTGATTACATACAGTCTAATACTTGTATATCGGGACAGAATGGAGAATGTAGTTTTCTGTGATTCGAGCCCTTTTAAAGTCAAATGGTGCACATCCAGTTACGGTTTCCAGTTTCAGTAATCATCAGGTCACAAATCTTCAGGATCATTCGGCCGGTTTTGAACTGTAAAATTGAGTTGGAGGCCTATTTTAAAAGCTCTGCTGAGATCCAGCAGAGGAAAAAATGCTGTGCATCACTTTGAGGAATATGAGAGCTGGGTGGTGGGTGGTGTGTGTGTGTGTGTGTGTGTGTGTGTGTGTGTGTGTGTGTGTGTGTGTGTGTGTGTGGACTAGTGAAGGCAGCTTTGTGTAGACCTCTTTCATTAAACACATGCAGTCAGCACACACCAAATAAGGTCAACACTGCACCCTCGCTGTTCACCTCAGACCCTTACAGTACCACCGTCAGCTCGAACAGCCTGAGGAAACATCCTCCCTTAAACTATAAACGACCAAGATGTGGGCTCTTCTCACAAAGAAAATAAATAACAAGTAATAAATTCTTGACGACGCCAGTTTCTCGTCACATCATTCATTTTCTTATGATGATTGTGGCTTTGATTCTTATGTACTGTAAGTGACTGTTTAGTCATTATAGTTATTTTTGCACAGTATAAACTATTTTAAGTCTTTATCCAGTTACAATCTTGCACCTTTGAGGGATCATTGTTCAAGTATTCTTTTTAGCAAAGTGGAATTGCATCAGTGTCTTTATGAATTTTGCACAGTGGTTTTTGATCAAAGTCAGAGTGGTTTGGTGCGAAATGGTTCTTTGTAGAGGAACTCACTGACTCGGATTTCTTTACAGTGGTGGTGATGGGAACCAGGCGTCACAACGTCTAAACAACACAAATATAGCCATTTTATTTACTATCCAACCCACCAGTGAACCTACACTGAAAACCTACACGGTGAAAAATCTGAAAAAATATCTTATTGGGGAAACAGTTTCTCAGGCACTGTAGGAACTTTCTGTTAGGGAGCTTTCAGAGGTGGACGTCTGGTTCCCATCACCACCACTCTAAATAGTTCTGACTCCAAGTTTAACCTCACACTGCTGTGAATTTAATAATACAGAAATATTGAAAGATCTGTGGAATTCCCCTGTAAATATCTCATTTTGGAGACACAAACAGTTAAGAAGTCATTTTACCCAACATTACTCTTTTTAAAAACCCATTTTTGCAGTTCATATTCCAGTTTGCATAGTTTGTCTATCTATAGGTAGGTAGGTGGGTTGGTGAATCACATTTTCTAACGAAAGCTTTTTACCATGTGGAAACCAACTTCTAGTGAGAGCAGCAGTGTCTACATATAGTGTATATATCATATATACCGTGTATAACATTTATACACGCAGTGGTTAAGCTCTTGTTATAATGGAGGCTCTCAAGGGGAACTGGAGCTCCACTTTCCTGTTGCTCTTGTTAGTTTGCTGCTCATTGATTTGTCAGTGGTACCGCTGCGAGCACTGTCCAGCGCAGTCTGCTGAAGGTGCCACTTTAAAAGCTTTTTAATGAGAGGGCAACAGTTTCGGACTCTCAAGTGGGCTTCAGCCTGCAGTCCTGTGGGTGGGTCATGCTAACTTTGTCAGCCTTATTTTACATTGTGGACATGACGGAAGGAGGTTTGCTGAGCTCTAAATGAGACTCATAAGCATCACAATGTTTTTTCTGTACAGTGAAGACAGCTTGGTGGCCTGGATTAACTAAAAATCTCAAGATTAGTTCAACGGTATAGTGTGTCATACTTGGTATTGGGTGTTACTCTGTAATGTACAGTGTTGTTAATCTGTTCTCTCTCTCTCTCTCTCTCTCTCTCTCTCTCTCTCTCCATAGGTAAGATTTGAATCTTCTCATCCGTGCAGTGTATGATCCCCAATGTAAGTAGCTTTAAGAATTGTGTTGACTGCAACTCATCCATGCCGAATTGCCTCTAATATCCTGTGGATAATGTTGTTTTGACAAAGCCGCGAACAAACTGCCTCCGCAAAAACATGCGTCGGTGCACAGGTGGAGCTGAACGCTCACTCTAATCCTACTGTCAAGTCAAACAAAGCTCTTGATTGCAGGCGTGAGTCGATTTTTATCTCCTCTCACTCGAACCTACACAAAAGGTACATGATTTGCTCTCCCTCCCCAGCGGCTGTTGGCTCAGCCGTAATGGACACTTAACCTCTATTGACTGTGTCGTTTGCATAATCCTCCAGCTAAAGAGTAACTTCCCAAGAGCGTCTGTAATTACCGTCGGAGTGATAGCACGGAGGTAACCCCATCAGGGGAATGCTTAAGACCTGCTGAGAAGGACGGTCAGTGTTCGGAGGACAAAAGCAGTGAAACTGCGAACGAGTTTCTGGCAGCAGGGCAAGAGTGAAGGGGCACCGGTGAAAGAGGGAGCCGTGTAGGGTCTGAGAGGCCAGCGGCTGGCGGGTCACGAGGTCTTTTGTGAAAAGCACTTAACCTTAGCAAGCTTCCTCCTTTCGCTCAGCCGCTCACTCGTACGCACACACTGTCAGGTTTACGTAACGTCCCGCAGACAGCACCTGGGAGGACGTGCTTGGCTGGGAATGAAAGAAAGAGATAAGAGGCCTGCAAGAGGAGAGAGGGAGGCCGAAGAAAAACACAAGCCCCCTCAGCAGAGGACCAGAGGAGGAGAGGTGAAGCTCTCGTAAACCAGCAGAAACTATATCGCTGTTGTCGGGAGAAAACCTCGTATCTCCAAAATGGTCACTTTACAGGAGAAGGAAAAAACCTACTTTACGTTTAATGTAAGTCAATGGAACCGGACGTTTTCCCAAGTCATTTTGGGCCGTTTCTTTTAGTCCGTTCATCACGAAATGTACGTACAATGTAAAGAGTAAGATCTATTGTCAAACTACGTCAAAAACTGAAAAATGTCAAAAATGGAGATAGAAGGTTTTCTTCCGACAACAGCGATATATTTGTTAAAATATAATACAATATATAATATTTGTTAGATACCCACCCAGTTTGCACCAGACATTTGTGTGTAGTGCTGATGCAGTGAGTCATTAGCCGCTGAGCAGTATTCAGAGGTCAGTGAGTGGGGGATGTGAGGGGAAGCCGCCCTCCATTAAAAATGCCAGAACCATTCCCCCCCTTTACGCTGTTATTATATCGCCCGGGATTCCTACATTTTAATTTCATCTGTGTGGATTTACTCAAGAAATGTCATTGTAAGATTCTCACAAGCTGTTTTTCTTCAGTGCCACACTTTGTAAATTGCATTGAACATTTTTTCCTACAGGTCATTTTTAGTAGTTTTTTTTTTCCGTTTTGGATATTTTTCCCCAAAATTTCTCCCCAATTTAGTCATGTTCAATTCCACCTGCTACTTTGGACTCCCCCAATCACACGATACCACCAGTGCATCCTACCCGCCCATCCAGAGAGAGCGAGGTCAGTTGTGCTAATGATAAGAATGATAATAAATAATAATAATAATAATAATAATAATGATAATAAATAAAAATGACATTTTGTCAGTGTGGTTGTTCTGCTGTTTCCTGCCCTCTCCTTTTGGCAGCCAACTATTATTTTGTAGTGACTAATCAATAATCAGTTAAATTAGATCAAGTGATGGAATTGAAGAAATCTGTGCGATAGCTGGAGTCATAAAGGAGAAATCTGGAACCAAATTTGTTGTTCAAACTGGCTCAAAGACATCAGCTGTATTTAGATTTATGATTTATTTCTATAGTGTTTTTAGAAGCAGAACATTTCTTCATTATATACTAGTATAAATGTGTGATGTGTGATGACAGGTGATATGGCATCAGATCTGACTCTCATTCATTACTAATAATAAGGGAATGGTTCCATTTGTTCTCCTTCCCTGTGCAGTAAACTAAATGTTATTAATTAATTATTATTATTAAGTGACCCATATTAGTCCCACAACGGGGAAATTTCACCTCCGCATTTAACCCATCTGTGCAGTGAAACACCACATGCACACTAGTGAGCACACACACACCTGGGGGCAGTGAGCACACTTGCCCGGAGCGGTGGGCAGCCCAATCCGCAGAGCCCAGGGAGCAGTTGGGGGTTAGGTGTCTTGCTCAAGGGCACCTCAGTCATGTGCTGTCGGCTCTCGGGATCGAACCGGCGACCTTCCGGTCACGAGGCTGGTTCCCTGACCTCTAGTGTACAGAAATAGCCATTATTAAAGTTTAAGCTGGATGGATACCGGATTGAGGAACAGAGTAGCATATTTTTATCAAAAATACCGCAATTGCGACCCTGACGGAGAAGCGGCTTGGAAAATGGATGGATGGATGGATGGATGGATGGATGGATGGATGGATGGATGGATGGATGTTTGATAGCATCGTTATCAGTATAGTTTTATAATTAGCATCTTCCTGTACGGCTTACATTTACATTTATGGCATTTGGCTGACGCTCTTGTCCAGAGCGACTTACAGTTTATTCATTTTACACAGGTAGGTGAAGGTGGTGTTGGGAGTCTTGCCCAAGGACTCTTATTGGTGTAGTGTAGGGTGTTTGCCCTGGTGAGGGATTGAACCCCAGTCTACAGGGTAGAAGGCAGAGGTGTTACCGACTACACTGCACTATACTAAGACTTAATATAATCATTACTGTTTCATTGTAGGGCGGCACGGTGGTGCAGTGGGTACCGGCTGGGTGACCAGGGGTCCTCTCTGTGTAGAGTTTGCATGTTCTCCCCGTGTCTACGTGGGGTTCCTCCAGGTTCTCCGGTTACTTCCCACAGTCCAAAGACATGCAGTCAGGCCAACTGGACGTGCTGCATTGCCCGTGGGTGTGAGTGTGTGAGTAAATGTGTATGTCGGTCTGTCTGTCTGCCCTGCGATGGACTGGCGACCTGTCCAGGGTGTTTCCTGCCTTCCGCCCGATGACCGCCGGGATGGCTATGCGACCCTGAGGGAGAAGCGGCTTAGAAAATGTCTGTGTGTGTTTCATTGTAGGCCTGAGTCTCTCTGCGGAGATCACTGCCTTTCTGGTCTCCTTGTAGAATCCAGCAAAGTTTTTTCTGCTGAAAACTTTAAATAGTGTGAGGTTTGGTCGTGACACATCTCCACATACCGTACTCCTCTTTTATGTCGACTGTATTTCTTTCAGTAGAAGCAGTATTCACGCCGTGCTCTGAGAAAAGGCTGGCCGCACCGTAGACCTTTTATATTCAGGCTCTGGATTTAGAAAGTGCTGTCGGTGTGTTTATTGGAGCCGTGATGCCGCAGCCTATGAGTCCAGGCACAGTGTGTAAAGCCTCACATTACGCTTTGTTTCACTTCCAAACCTCCGTGCACCTCGCCCAGACCGTGCAAGCGATCCAGCGACCCTTATTCCCCCCTCTCCTTCATCCTAACCCATACAGCAAGTAGGCCCTTACATCAGCGAAGGATATTAGCGCAGTCAGCTCTCGGAGGCTTTTTGGCACTTGGAGCGAGATTTTCCTTTGCGCTATTTAGGAACGTATGCGAATGTTTTTTTTAACTAAATGTCCCGAGATTAGCCCAGGTTGGTTTTAAACATCCTCGCCAAGCTCGGGACGGTAATTGTGTTTACGGGAGGCAGGCCGGTCTGCGGTGGAGGGAATTGTGGGTAAAATGGAGGGGTGGGAGCGCTGATGCAAGAAAAGAAATGCTAGTGAAGCAGAGGGCTCTGGGTGCAATTTAAGAAACACAGGCACGCCTGGGCTCGTTCGTTTTCTGGGCCACTGGATGATGGGTAAAGCTACGGCTGTCTAGATGTAGCATCTCAGCTTAGGATGAGCAGAAGTAGGTCTGTCGGGTTGGATTTGGAAGGAGAACGGCTCTATTTGGAATGGAGCGTCCACGTCTGTTGGAAATCTGAAGAGAGAAGCATCAGGACAGGGTCAGGCTGAAATTTTAGACAAGTTTGAGAGCTTGAGACCAGTGGTTGAAGTGCACCGAGGCTCAGCAGGAGGAAGGATGCTGTTTGTGTGTCAGCAGTGAGGAAGAAGTGAATAATACGCCAAGCCGTGCAGATAGTGGATAATTAACTCCCTCTAGCCAGCACCATCTGCTGTCCTGATGGGCTACAATTTAGCCAGAGCTATTCCCTTCTCGCTCTCTCGCTCTCTTGCTCTCGCTCTTTTTCTCCTCTCCATCTCTTTTTTCCCCCCTCAAATTTGATGTTTAAGATCAGCGCAGTCCAAGGGTCATGTCAGCCGAGCGCGTATATCTCTCAAACCAGCAATATTTTTACCCTTTTGCATGTAACTGGCCTTCACTACATTCACAGTCGGTTTCACCTCTGATTGACAGCGCACTTACGTTCGCTGGTTTGCTGGTCATGTTTTTCCACCGGCT
Organism: Pygocentrus nattereri; assembly: GCF_015220715.1. Classification (NCBI taxonomy): domain Eukaryota; kingdom Metazoa; phylum Chordata; class Actinopteri; order Characiformes; family Serrasalmidae; genus Pygocentrus; species Pygocentrus nattereri. The sequence goes on along the minus strand of NC_051236.1, from coordinate 2,355,623 downwards.
CCCTGCACAGACCAGCACTTTTGATTTCCACGAACTGGGCCTCCAAACCCTCCATGCGGCTCTATTTCTGGTACAAAGGTGGTAATTTTACCGCGGAGTGGAGTATATGAACTGGAGGCCGACACAGTCTAAAGGGATGTAGGGTAACCCCAAAAAAACAGCAGTGGAATGGAACAAGCAGTGGTGGTTGATGTCTTTGGCTGAGTGGTAATATATCTCTCTCTGTCTGTCTGGTGTACTCTGTGGGGGAGCCGGTGCATGGGGACACATCCTCTGAGTGTGAGGGATTGGGACACTGGTAGGCATTTACTAGAGGAAGGAGTTGGGGGCGGTTATTGGTATAGACATGATCTTATGAGATCTTGTTTAGAACAATGATAAATTATAAATGTCACACTCCTAAACGCCTCATGAAGGCAGAGCCAGTTGGGGGCGATGGTGTGCTCATCAACATTGTTTGACTAATAACAAGCCTGCGGTCAGAGCCAGAGTAGGAGGAACCTGGACTCTTCCTATTTCGCCAGTTATATCAAAACAGGACTGCAAAACTTTGAGTTAATGGGGAGTAAATGGAACTCAACGGCTAAAGTTAAAATAGTTTCTTGTCACTTGCCCAGAACTTGCCTTTAATGTTAGAAAGTAGAAGGATGTATTTCACTAAAAAGGCCAAGAAAACTCACCTGTATGTTTCTTTTCTACAGCAAACAGGTTTTGTTCAGCAGGACAACATTACTGCTACTGGGTGCTGATTGGGCGGCAAGCGGAGCAGCTTATTGGCTGCTCTCCCTCACTGATGTCATGAACACACATGAGATGCCGTTTTAAACTCCTGTAACTCGAGTTTTAAAGCTCTTAAAAACATAACAGCAGTGTTAAAATGTTTTATGCTGTCCAGGAAATGATCGCATTCTTTTACATTAAACATGTTTAAGTATTCATAAACTATGATTTTGCTTATGTTCTATCTTAACCCATTAGTTTTGGACTTGCTCTGGAGTGCGCTCTAGTTTTTGAGAAACCTGGAAGACATTACAGAGCTTTAATTCTCCTTAAAGTTCTCTAGTGCAGTCACGTGATATCGATATGGCAGTATTGACTAAACTGTAACACTTTATTGGGATAGTCAACGTTGGATGCTTTGTAGATACCTAATTTACTTTGGTCACGTTCAACCAAATATCTACTAAGTAGACCGTAAGTTTATTTAACTCTAAACCTGGCTCTAATCCTAACCTTCTGCTTTACCTCAACCCAAAACCTAAACCCAGTCCTCACCCTGGAACTAATCCTAACCCTCTCCTTTACCTCAACCCAAAACCTAAACCCAGTCCTCACCCTGGAACTAATCCTAACCCTCTCCTTTACCTCAACCCAAAACCTAAACCCAGTCCTCACCCTGGAACTAATCCTAACCCTCTCCTTTACCTCAACCCAAAACCTAAACCCAACCCTCACCCTGGAACTAATCCTAACCCTCTCCTTTACCTCAACCCAAAACCTAAACCCAGTCCTCACCCTGGCTCTAATCCTAACCTTCTGCTTTACCTCAACCCAAAACCTAAACCCAACCCTCACCCTGGAACTAATCCTAACCCTCTCCTTTACCTCAACCCAAAACCTAAACCCAGTCCTCACCCTGGCTCTAATCCTAACCTTCTGCTTTACCTCAAACCAAAACCTAAACCCAACCCTCACCCTGGAACTAATCCTAACCCTCTCCTTTACCTCAACCCAAAACCTAAACCCAGTCCTCACCCTGGAACTAATTCTAACCCTCTCCTTTACCTCAACCCAAACCCAGTCCTCACCCTGGCCCTAATCCTAACCCTCTCCTTTAACTCAACCCAAAAACCCAAACCCAGTCCTCACCCTGGCCCTAATCCTAACCCTCTCCTTTACCTCAACCCAAAAACCCAAACCCAGTCCTCACCCTGGCCCTAATCCTAACCCTCTCCTTTACCTCAACCCAAAAACCCAAACCCAGTCCTCACCCTGGCTCTAATCCTAACCCTCTCCTTTACCTCAACCCAAAAACCCAAACCCAGTCCTCACCCTGGCTCTAATCCTAACCCTCTCCTTTACCTCAACCCAAAAACCCAAACCCAGTCCTCACCCTGGCTCTAATCCTAACCCTCTCCTTTACCTCAACCCAAAAACCCAAACCCAGTCCTCACCCTTGCTCTAATCCTAACCCTCTCCTTTACCTCAACCCAAAAACCCAAACCCAGTCCTCACCCTTGCTCTAATCCTAACCCTGGCCAAATCTTAACCCTAACCCCACCACTTTTTCGAATCAACTGAGTTTCAACAGCTAGTTTAACATTTTGAGCATCTGTAGAGAATCTATAGGGGGCTGTAGTGGACTATCCAAATAAAGTGAGACCGACTAAACTGACTAACTACTAACTGACAGAATAATCCACTTTAATTGTTATTATAATATTAAATAATAATAAATAAACGTTCCGAATTGAGTGATATGTCTACGTTATAATGACACCCGGCAGAGATGCATTCTCTTATGAGGTAACTGAAAAGTAAACGTAAACTTTAATAAGTGGATGCTTTGTAGTGCAGATAGACAGCAGTCCTAGCTGTCAACAGTAATGATGATCCAAAAAGGTAAGGGGGTAATGTCTTAATGTAAGTTATTACATATTTCAGTTTACTGCTGAACAAAGCTGCTGTTCCAGTCTGATTACAGATGTAATTACATGTGTTATTACCCCTGTGTTTTTACATGAGAGGGAATCGACTGTTACAGCTATTAAGATGCACTTGTGTAATTACAAGAGGCAACCTTGAAGATGATACACGTGTAATTACATAAGCTATACTTCTGTAATCCACCTGTAACAGCGAGTTAATCATTAGTAGTTACGTTGTCGTAGCATATGTTGTTTGCCTGTAGCTACAGTTATTAGAGACACTCAGTATAAAGTGGGACTCCAGATTTCACTCCATTCGTGAGAAATTGGACATCTGCTCGAGGCAGGATTGCAGAAGATAGGAGAAATGTCAAAACGTCCTACTCAAACGAGCAGCTGCGTTGGTTTTGGAGATCGTCCGAGCCGGTTTACAGACTCCGGTTAGCAGCACGCTCGCAGCGAGGTTGTTAGTTCAATGTTGGACGTGCCTGTCAGAGTCTCTCCTCGTCACGGCCAAGAGAGACAGCAAAGAGCTGACAGAACTGCTGAGCGCACCATGTGCCTGCTCCTTTCAGGAGGCTTGTCTGGTGGAGTGTTTTGGGTCATTTAGCTTAGCGGGGTGGTGTTGAATTTACTTTACTAATGGAGTGGCTCTCGTTATGATGCTTTGTTGAAGTGGCCTCGCTAAGGTCCTGGGCCTTTGCCTCGTCTTTGATGTTCTGACCTTCAGCCTGTGCCAAGTCTGGGAAGGGGAGCCTCCATCTCTCGGCGGCCTGTAGCGATGTATACACAAGCTAGGCCTCTTTCTTCTTCCCTCTGTCTGTTATCTCTCCTTTTACCTGCACTCTCTTTCCCTCTGACCTTATAAAATGAGCTGGATCTCGTCCAAGTCAGAGGCTTCCTTCTAACCCACCCCACCCCCCCACACACATCCCAATGGATCCCAGATTGCTGTAACTGTGCCAGGACTCGGCTATGACTTTTTATTCAATTACAGCGGAGAGAGAGCGGAGGGGGCCACCAGGACCCGCTAATCCCAGCCTCACCCTATCAACCTCGGGGTTGAGACTGTGACTCCTGCCCCCGGGGAGGGGGGAATGCCTTTTATTTCCTCCCTGCTGAGCTGCCTTCAAAGGCGGCGCGGGCCCCACTGCACACCCCTGCTTTCATTAGCCAGGAGATTAGCGCTAATCTGTGCAAGTGCACCTGACATTCACCCCCCCACAAACCCTGCCCCTCCACGCTCCTGGTTTGGTAATCTGGGGGTAAACGAGGGATTAATGCAGCTGCAAGAGGGTTGTGTCACAAACCTGATCCGAGTAGGGGGGGTTAATTTGTTAATTAGCGGAGAGAAAGAGGGGGATGTAGTGGTTTAGTGGACATGCACATTATAGTTCACTGACGGGTGAGTCTCAGTCAAATGGGTGTCTTGTCTCTCTCTGCCCTCCCCCCCCTTTTAGGCTACAGCACTTAATTGATTCCAAAGATTTTTCCAAACGTCTGTATAATTCACTGGTTGAGATGCCAACAGAGTCATTAGGAGTATTCTGGCGTGAGATGGCGCAACGTGGAGAAACTTCCCAGCTCTGATTTCTCTACAGCAGTGGTGATAGGAACCAGGGGTCATGATGGGTACAGCATTTTATTTACTGCTCTAGATGACCGGTGGACTTGCACTTGTCTACTGAGTTTGCATGTGATGTTAAGAATGGTAAAATAGGAGTAAATCTGGAAAAGGTGTTTTCTTTTGGGACTGTTTTTCCTTACAGTGCCCTGTACGTTTTCCTCCACCATGCACAAATGTTAAAGTTTAAAAAGCAGCTAAAACCTTCTCAAAGCTCATCTGAGACGCAAGGCGGTGTGTTCAACTCTTCAGACGTCGGATTCCCATCACCACTGTGAAAAATTCTGACTGAGCTTTTCACATCAAACCATCTAAATGCCTTTGTTTACGTCTGAATTGTTGGCTATGGCAGAAAATTAAAAAATAAAAAAATAGTGGAATTCCCTGTTCAGTCTTAAATATTTGTGATACTAAATATCCAGGGCTGTAAATTTTGTCTGAAAAATGTGGATGACCAGCCTCACGAGGGTAAAGTCGCAGTTTACAGCGGTAAACAAAAAAGTTTAATAAGTGATACTTTTTTTTTTTAATCCCACAAACGGGGAAATTTCACCTCCACATTTAACCCATCCGTGAAGTGAAACACCACATACACACTAGTGAACACACACACTAGGGGGCAGTGAGCACACTTGCCCGGAGCGGTGGGCTGCCCTATACACGGTGCCCGGGGAGCAGTTGGGGGTTAGGTGTCTTACTCAAGGATGCCTCAGTCATGGACTGTTGGCACTGGGGATCGAACCGGCGACCTTCCGGTCATGAGGTTGGATCCCTAACTATATCAATATTAGCATATCACTGTTATTGGAACAAGACCTTTTATCCCCAAAATGGTAACTTTACATTCATTGATAACCACAGTAGCATATTATGCCCTTAGTTTGACTTTTAAAACGGATAGTTCCAGTCCTAAAATCCGATTGGCTGAGCTGCGTTCAAAGCCATCGTAAAGTCCACGATACACGCACACCTATGACCACATATAAGCAAACTCCGTCATTAACATCAAAGGCTTGAATTAAAGCACTTACTGTATGATTTACTGTAAAAGTTCATGTTTCAGTCAGAAGTCACGTCAAACCCTGAATCCTAACTGTCTCCGTACTCCCTAAATAGTGTGCTGACTATGAAACTATGAAGCCTCTACAGCCAAATAGTGCATCATCATCAGTGTGGATGTGGCTTTAATCCGAAATGACTGTTTTTTAGCTATATTACTCGCTGTTTGACTGCAGGATCCAGTATTTAAACTCATACGTAGTGCACTATGTAGGGAGCAGGGAGCCGTTTGAGACTCAGCCCCAGTGTGAGAAGAGGGCACCGCTAGATTGGTGCTAAATAAGAGGTGATTTGGTGACCAAAAAGTGCTTATAAAGCAAAGGTTTCTGCATTAAACAGCGCCGTGTTATCATATGTCCATTGTTATATGACAAAAAGTATAAAATAAAATAAAAAAATCATGAAAATGACCGCAATGTACAGCAATGGGTGACCGAACATTCTCCTCGTTCAGCGGTCAGTGGTTGCTTGGCAACGATATCATACTCTCATAAAGGAGCTGCGTTTCTTGGCAGAATACTTATTCATGTCAATTATTTTTAATAATAAATTATTTCCTGAAAAATTGTGCATTTTTTCACATTTTGCAATTGTATCAGAGGAAAAGGAGTTTTAGACGTTCTGCCTCGCATCGTGCCCAAAGACACCCTTCCCATGATAAAACTGCAGGACGCACGGCCTCGAGTGGCCTATTGCCTTATTGATCACCACAAAAGAGGAGTTCTGGACTACTGCTGTTCCAGCTCTACCCCTGTGAAAGCTGAGGCATGGTCTGAGTGCACCGATCAGGCTGAATAGTCAAATTAGAGCAATTAGCGACTCTGTCTTTAGTCCTAAGACAATTCTAACATTGTTAATAATGAATAAATCCCAGCTGGGGCCACTCAGCTCTTCTTTAATGAGCTCGCTGCCAGCTTGTTTCATTCACTTAGCCACATTTAGAGGTTCTGGGTGCAGCATTGCTTTACGCTGTGACGGGTTGAGCTGTGGAGCTCTGTCTCTCTGCTCATCCCACTCCTGCGCCTTTATGATTAACGAGCCAGATCGACCCCTGACCAGCCGGGACAAGCCCACATGTGCCTCCGGCTAATGGGAGTGGGTGGACGTTTTAAACCGGCTGGCTATCTCTCAGCGAGCCGAACGTGCAGAGAGAAGTACATATTTGCTTTGGTGGCTTCGGGGAAGTTTGCCGCTACTCTGAAGTGCTTGCTCGAGCTTTTCGGGGCTGTATTTACCAAAGTAAACATTTCCCCAGAGGACAGTAGCGCAGGCTTGTGCGACGTCAACGATTATTTATACATTACCTCTGTTTTTTTATCCTCAAGCGTGTTTTCTTACAGTAAATTGCTGTCGGTTATAGCGGTGGCCTCTCATTCCGCTGTGCAGTGTGTTTTCGAGGAGGTGACGGTGGAAGTTTGAGTGAGAAGTGTGTCGTTCAGAGCTGCAGGTCGTTTTGCGAGTGTCGTATATCATTAACCGCCATCGCTATGCGAAATGCTTAACATCAGAGGCGTCGCTGTTGGAGGAGCTGTTATTTTGAGTTAAAGTGTAACCTCAAGTCCAAAGCCAAGCCGACCGGTAGACTGCGCCGGATACGGCGTCTTGAACAGCATTGATTTTGGAAGCACGCGGCCTGGAAACACGCAGCGAAGTGGGTGCTCTGGTTTTTTCAGACCTCAGTGAACTGTCCCTGGCAGAAACATGAGGTCACTGCATCAGAACTTAGAAATGACGGGGTAATCAAAGTAAACAGCGGCTCGCTCCAGCGCTGCCGTCATGTAGCTGGGCTCAGTCCAGACACGCAGCGTCTGAGGGCAGTTTTTCGGCCGAGCTTGCAGTCTGGGAGGCTGAAAAATACCCCAGTCATGTTCCATGTCCTGCTGATGTCCTAAGCCTGTATAAGTGAACACATTCTCTACAGGGAACGTGTGACATTTTCAGCTAATTTTACTGCAGTTTCTGTTTAACATGTTGGAAAAAATAAAACAGGAAAATAGTTGAGCTGTAACTTTTACACTGGCCACGTTTTTTAAATTTAAAAAACAGGAATCGTACATTGAAATATGTAGACGTATGTTTTCTGTAGAGGGTGTGGTCACTTACTTTCAGTTAATAAATAATAATAATAATAATAAAAAAGGCCATTTGATCAGGAATGCCCAAACCTTTGCGTACAACGTTTGGGTACATTTGGAATCACGGTCGTATTAATAATTCCTGTTCAGTTAAAGAAATGTTATAATCTAGCCAGCAAAAACGGGTAAACCGGTTATTTATTCACAATGTGAGGTTGTGACATGGAAAAAAAAGAGCAAATATTATTAAACAATAAACTGTAATTATCTCTTTATAGTAAAATTACTATGAATTGTTTGAGTAAGTAGATTTGGTCAACATGAAGTTTTCTGGATGTTAATTTTGTTGTAAGTTCATTGTCGTGCTAGACAGCTTCCTCTGAATTATGGAAGGTCATCTACAGGTCCATTTATGTCTCAAATAGATCTTAATTTTTGCTGCTTCTTAAATTTTTTTTTTAATCTTGTACAACATCAGCACCATATTAGTTTTGGTACCTGTATCAGGCATGAAATTGCTTTTCTGCCTGTGAACTGGGATTCTTTTGGACACTGTGTTGTCCAAGATTTGGGGAAACCCAGCTGGTTTTTAATACGCCGAGTGTTTTTAAGACATGATTCTTTCTCAGTTTATGGGAACTTAAACGGGCTTAATATTAAAGAACCAGCTCGCATGTTCATATTTGCACATGCAGTAAGTAGCAAACCTCAGCAGCA
>NC_051236.1:2340000-2342500 GCF_015220715.1 Pygocentrus nattereri | reverse complement strand
CTAAAACCCAAACTAAGGCTGGCGCATCTGCCGAATGCCACTGGCTTTGAACCTGCTGGAGTGAAACTGCTGTGGCTCTGCAGACAGATATTATTGGTTTGTCTTCCAGTTTAAGAATAGCTTCAGGCTTTTTAAAAATATCCCACTGCTGCAGGTCAATAATAACAGTGTCAATGGACAGTAAAAAATAAACGTAAGGGCAGAATACAGTCAGGCTTTATATAGTGGACACCATATCTTTTCATATATGCCCTAAATGAGGACAATTCAAATCCACCAGATCAGTTATTTTCGATAAATCAATCATTTAATCAAAAGCAGTGTTTATACCTGTGTTTAGTTCTTAGAAAGCTTAAATAATGATCTCTGGGGGAAGTCGTGGGCTGGAGGGATTAGGGATCTGGCTCTGTGACCGGAAGGTCTCCAGTTCGATCCCCAGCGCCGACAGCACATGACTGAGGTGTCCTTGAGCAAGACACCTAACCCCCAACTGCTCCCCGGGTGCTGTGGACAGGGCTATGTGCAAGTGTGCTCACTGCCCCCTAGTGTGTGTGTGTGTGTGCTCACTAGTGTGTATGTGGTGTTTCACTGCACGGATGGGTTAAATGCGGAGGTGGAATTTCCCCGTTTGTGGGACTAATAAGTATCACTTAAACTCACAATTTAACCTCATGGAAAACACACAGCTTGGTAAAATCATCTCTGAATCCACTTACATTCTCTCTCTGTAGACTTTGTCTGGTGAGAGAGATGATTCTGCCTCCGTTAGTGAGCAGGAATACTGACATTAAACTCACTCGGGACCAAATGAGGCAAATCAACAAATGATTAAATCGTGCATGCAGTTAATCAAAACACACGGCTCAAAAGAGTCAGTTTGGCGTTTTTATCACTACTGTCATCTTTTCCAGACAGTTTTTTTTGATGGCAAAGTCAAGAAACGAACAGATTTGCCCATCAGTAACACAAACTTCATCACCCTCATCACCCTCCATCATCTTACCATGGCTCTGAATGAGTCATTCGTTTTCAGGCTGCTTCTACATCTGCTGCTGTTGATGTTGCCTCTGGTAGATCAAGACAAATCCCTTTACATCTCTATCTAATAATGTTTCAGTATTGATTTACCAGTGAATAAACCTTGCATGAATAATACGGTGTACTTTCCACATTTAAGGCATTTATTTGGTGTTTTCTGTAGGAACAGTTGGTTCAGTCTTACCTGCTTTCCTTTCGTTTAATGAGACACATTTCCCTACTTGGATACACAGAGTTAAATGAATCAGGAGTTCAAGGGTCGTTATTCATTCCCAGTTTTATGTTCTAATTAGATTACTCTTTGTTTTCTGCCTGTAGCATCCCTGAGTCATGTACGCTACTCTTTCTGCCACTTGCTGTTGCTTCTGACCTTTAAAACAAATCCCAGCCACCTTAGGAACAGTTGTTTCCAGCTGTCTTGTCAGAAGAGCTCCGTTAATCTAACTGAAACAGGTCATGGGAAGTTCAGGAACTGCTCAGAACTCAAACAGTTCAGTGGGAAGCTTGAGTGGAAAAGGAAGGACGAACTACAGAGCAAATCTTTCCAAAACGTTGGTCCACTTTTGTGAAGTTATAGCTCTGTTTGATGTGGAAAATGAAAGCTGTTTATCTGGGCAGTCAGCATACTTCTAGACGACGTTCACCTGGCTCCAGCAAACGATATGACTATGATAATTGCGGAGGAAATGAACGTCTGCAGACGTCGTGTGGAGGCATCGTTCGCCGTGTCGGGCAACGTGGCAGCTGGGCGAACGAGGATGAAGACACTACGTGACACAGCCTGTGATTGGTCGGTAAAAAAGGAGGCGTGACATGAATCAAAGATGGACAACTTTGAGGAGCTTCTTTGAGGAATTTTGTGACCGGAAGGTCGCCGGTTCGATCCCCATGACTGAAGTGGCCTTGAGCAAGACACCTAACCCCGGGCTCCATGGATAGGGCTGCCCACCGCTCCAGGCGAGTAGTGTGTGTTCAGTAGCGTGCATGTGGGTGTTTCACTGCACGGATGGGTTAAATGCAGAGGTCTAATTCCACAGTGTGCAAACACAGTTGGCTGATAGTCCTGAATTCAATTCAATTCAGTTCAATTAGTGACAGGCAACACAAAACCACAAAGAATGTGAGCTTGTAAACTCCCTCGAGAATTCACTTTCACAAGAAGTATGCTGAGGCCTTAAGATTAAGTGACCCTTATTAGTCCCACAACAAGGAAATTTCACCTCCGCATTCTTACCCATCCATGAAGTGAAACACCACATACACACTAGTGAAGACGCACACTAGGGGGCAGTGAGCACACTTGACCAGAGCGGTGGGCATCCCTATCCACAGTGCCCGGGGAGGCAGTTGGGGCTTAGGTGTCTTGCTCAAAGGCACTTCAGTCACATACTGTCAGTCGGGGACCAGTCACAAGATTGGATCCCTCACCTCCAGCCCTCGACTATAATAATAATAATAATAA